>NW_027641568.1:15000-20000 GCF_949987615.1 Pollachius pollachius
TCCTGAGGCTCCAGAGGAGCGGGACCCCGTGGCGTCTAAGGCCGATTCGGGTCCCCTGGTCGGACTGAGTGGTGCCGTTGGTGACCCCCGGTCTGGAGGTCTTCCTGAGGCTCCAGAGGAGCAGGACCACGTGGCGTCTAAGGCCGAAACGGGTCCCCTGGTCGGACTGAGTGGTGCCGTTGGTGACCCCCGGTCTGGAGGTCTTCCTGAGGCTCCAGAGGAGCAGGACCACGTGGCGTCTAAGGCCGAAACGGGTCCCCTGGTCGGACTGAGTGGTGCAGTTGGTGGTCCACGGTCTGGAGGTCTTCCTGAGGCTCCAGAGGAGCGGGACCACGTGGCGTCTAAGGCCGACACGGGTCCCCTACTCGGCCCGAGTGGTGCAGTTGGTGGTCCACGGTCTGGAGGTCTTCCTGAGGCTCCAGAGGAGCGGGACCACGTGGCGTCTAAGGCCGAAACGGGTCCCCTACTCGGCCCGAGTGGTGCAGTTGGTGGTCCACGGTCTGGAGGTCTTCCTGAGGCTCCAGAGGAGCGGGACCACGTGGCGTCTAAGGCCGAAACGGGTCCCCTACTCGGCCCGAGTGGTGCAGTTGGTGGTCCACGGTCTGGAGGTCTTCCTGAGGCTCCAGAGGAGCGGGACCACTTGCCGTCTAAGTCCGAAACGGGTCCCCCATTCGGCCTAAGTGGTGCAGTTGTCGGCCCCCTGTCTGGGGGTCTTCCTGAGGCTCCAGAGGAGCGGGACCACTCAGAGTCTGAGGCCGAAACGGGTCCCCTTCTCGGCCAAAGTGGGGCAGTTAGTGGCCCCCTGTCTGGAGGTCTTCCTGAGGCTCCAGAGCAGCGGGTCCACTCAGAGTCTGAGGCCGAAACGGGTCCCCTTCTCGGCCTAAGTGGGGCAGTTGGTGGCCCCAGGTCTGGAGGTCTTCCTGCGGCTCCAGAGGAGCGGGACCACGCAGAGTCTGAGGCCGAAACGGGTCCCCTACTCGGCCTAAGTGGTGCAGTTGGTGGCCCCCTGTCTGGGGGTCTTCCTGAGGCTCCAGAGGAGCGGGACCACTCAGAGTCTGAGGCCGAAACGGGTCCCCTTCTCGGCCTAAGTGGGGCAGTTAGTTGCCCCCTGTCTGGAGGTCTTCCTGAGGCTCCAGAGCAGCGGGTCCACTCAGAGTCTGAGGCCGAAACGGGTCCCCTTCTCGGCCTAAGTGGGGCAGTTGGTGGCCCCAGGTCTGGAGGTCTTCCTGCGGCTCCAGAGGAGCGGGACCACGCAGAGTCTGAGGCCGAAACGGGTCCCTTACTCGGCCTAAGTGGGGCAGTGGGTGGCCCCCTGTCTGGAGGTCTTCCTGATGCTCCAGAGGAGCGGGACCACGCAGAGTCTGAGGCCGAAACGGGTCCCCTACTCGGCCTAAGTGGGGCAGTTGGTGGCCCCCTGTCTGGAGGTCTTCCTGATGCTCCAGAGGAGCGGGACCACTCCGAGTCTGAGTCCGAAACGGGTCCCCTATTCGGCCTAAGTGGTGCAGTTGGTGGCCCCCTGTCTGGAGGTCTTCCTGAGGCTCCAGAGCAGCGGGTCCACTCAGAGTCTTTGGCCGAAACGGGTCCCCTTCTCGGCCTAAGTGGGGCAGTTGGTGGGCCCCAGGTCTGGAGGTCTTCCTGAGGCTCCAGAGGAGCGGGACCACGCAGAGTCTGAGGCCGAAACGGGTCCCCTATTCGGCCTAAGTGGGGCAGTCGGTGGCCCCCTGTCTGGGGGTCTTCCTGCAGCTCCAGAGGAGCGGGACCACGCAGAGTCTGAGTCCGAAACGGGTCCCCTATTCGGCCTAAGTGGTGCAGTTGGTGGCCCCCTGTCTGGAGGTCTTCCTGAGGCTCCAGAGCAGCGGGTCCACTCAGAGTCTGAGTCCGATATGGGTCCCCTACTCGGACTGAGTTGTGCAGTGAGTCGGTGTGAGCCTGGAGGAATGAAAATCCAAGCGTTATTTTTCTAAGTTCTTTTTTTGCTAGACTCCCATGGGTTCGTTTTAGACTACCATGGGTTGTGTTTAGAATCCCATGGGTTCATTTTAGACTCCCATGGGTTCGTTTTAGACTACCAGGGATGGTAATATATACCAGGGGTGTCGAAAATAAGAAGTTTCACAGTCCGCTCACTGTGGATTTATGGGCTTCGCCTGATACCGTTTTGTGGGCCTGTTTTGCAGGACAGTGGTTGTTTGGCATATAGGAAAGGTGGCCCCTGGCCCTGGAGGTCTTCCTGAGGCTCCAGAGGAGCGGGACCACGTGGCGTCTAAGGCCGAAAGGTGTCCCCTGGTCGGACTGAGTGGTGCCGTTGGTGGCCCCCGGTCTGGAGGTCTTCCTGAGGCTCCAGAGGAGCGGGACCACGTGGCGTCTAAGGCCGAAACGGGTCCCCTACTCGGCCCAAGTGGTGCAGTTGGTGGCCCCTGGTCTGGGGGTCTCTAGAACCATCCAGGGGTGCGGGACCACTTGGCGTCTAAGTCCGAAACGGGTCCCCTACTCGGCCCATGTGGTGCAGTTAGTGGGCCCCCTGTCTGGAGGTCTTCCTGAGGCTCCAGAGGAGCGGGTCCACTCAGAGTCTGAGGCCGAAACGGGTCCCCTACTCGGCCTGAGTGGTGCAGTTGGTGGCCCCCTGTCTGGAGGTCTTCTTGAGGCTCCAGAGGAGCGGGTCCACTCAGAGTCTGAGGCCGAAACGGGTCCCCTACTCGGCCTAAGTGGTGCAGTTGGTGGCCCCCTGTCTGGGGGTCTTGGTGAGGCTCCAGAGGAGCGGGTCCACTCAGAGTCTGAGGCCGAAACGGGTCCCCTACTCGGCCTAAGTGGTGCAGTAAGCGGGCCCCCTGTCTGGAGGTCTTCCTGAGGCTCCAGAGGAGCGGGACCACTCAGTGTCTGAGGCCGAAACGGGTCCCCTACTCGGCCTGAGTGGTGCAGTTGGTGGCCCCCTGTCTGGAGGTCTTCTTGAGGCTCCAGAGGAGCGGGTCCACTCAGAGTCTGAGGCCGAAACGGGTCCCCTACTCGGCCTAAGTGGTGCAGTTGGTGGCCCCCTGTCTGGGGGTCTTGGTGAGGCTCCAGAGGAGCGGGTCCACTCAGAGTCTGAGGCCGAAACGGGTCCCCTACTCGGCCTAAGTGGTGCAGTAAGCGGGCCCCCTGTCTGGAGGTCTTCCTGAGGCTCCAGAGGAGCGGGACCACTCAGTGTCTGAGGCCGAAACGGGTCCCCTACTCGGCCTGAGTGGTGCAGTTGGTGGCCCCCTGTCTGGAGGTCTTCTTGAGGCTCCAGAGGAGCGGGTCCACTCAGAGTCTGAGGCCGAAACGGGTCCCCTACTCGGCCTAAGTGGTGCAGTTAGTGGGCCCCCTGTCTGGAGGTCTTCCTGAGGCTCCAGAGGAGCGGGACCACTCAGAGTCTGAGGCCGAAACGGGTCCCCCATTCGGCCTAAGTGGTGCAGTTGGTGGCCCCCTGTCTGGAGGTCTTCCTGAGGCTCCAGAGGAGAGGGACCACTCAGAGTCTGAGGCCGAAACGGGTCCCCTACTCGGCCTAAGTGGTGCAGTTGGTGGCCCCCTGTCTGGAGGTCTTCCTGAGGCTCCAGAGGAGCGGGTCCACTCAGAGTCTGAGGCCGAAACGGGTCCCCTACTCGGCCTAAGTGGTGCAGTTAGTGGGCCCCCTGTCTGGAGGTCTTCCTGAGGCTCCAGAGGAGTGGGTCCACTCAGAGTCTGAGGCCGAAACGGGTCCCCTACTCGGCCTAAGTGGTGGAGTTAGTGGGCCCCCTGTCTGGAGGTCTTCCTGAGGCTCCAGAGGAGCGGGTCCACTCAGAGTCTGAGGCCGAAACGGGTCCCCTACTCGGACTGAATGGTGCAGTTGGTGGCCCCCTGTCTGGAGGTCTTCCTGAGGCCCCAGAGGAGCGGGTCCACTCAGAGTCTGAGGCCGAAACGGGTCCCCTACTCGGCCTAAGTGGTGCAGTTAGTGGGCCCCCTGTCTGGAGGTCTTGGTGAGGCTCCAGAGGAGCGGGACCACTCAGAGTCTGAGGCCGGAACGGTTCCCCTACTCGGCCTGAGTGGTGCAGTTAGTGGGTCCCCTGTCTGGAGGTCTTCCTGAGGCTCCAGAGGAGCGGGACCACTCAGAGTCTGAGGCCGAAACGGGTCCCCTACTCGGCCTGAGTGGTGCAGTTAGTGGGCCCCCTGTCTGGAGGTCTTCCTGAGGCTCCAGAGGAGCGGGACCACTCAGAGTCTGAGGCCGAAACGGGTCCCCTACTCGGCCTAAGTGGTGCAGTTAGTGGGCCCCCTGTCTGGAGGTCTTCCTGAGGCTCCAGAGGAGCGGGACCACTCAGAGTCTGAGGCCGAAACGGGTCCCCCATTCGGCCAAAGTGGTGCAGTTGGTGGCCCCCTGTCTGGAGGTCTTCCTGAGGCTCCAGAGTAGAGGGACCACTCAGAGTCTGAGTCCGAAACGGGTCCCCTACTCGGACTGGGTGGTGCAGTGAGTCGGTGTGAGCCTGGAGGAATGAAAATCCAAGCGTTATTTTTCTAAGTTCTTTTTTTGCTAGACTCCCATGGGTTCGTTTTAGACTACCATGGGTTGTGTTTAGAATCCCATGGGTTCATTTTAGACTCCCATGGGTTCGTTTTAGACTACCAGGGATGGTAATATATACCAGGGGTGTCGAAAATAAGAAGTTTCACAGTCCGCTCACTGTGGATTTATGGGCTTCGCCTGATACCGTTTTGTGGGCCTGTTTTGAAGGACATACCCCCATCCTAGTATAGGTCGGAGACAGTAGGTGCACAGTCAATAGGTGACTGCTGGTGCCCCGTCCCTTCAGCCCACGGACCCAAGCGGTCCGGCATGTTGGCGAGCGTCCGACGGAAATGGTCTAAGCGGCACACCTCAGTGAGGGCCCCAGTGTGGCTTTCGTTCCACACGAAGGGTGCCTCACAACGTGTGCCCGAATCCAGTGCTCCTGCCTTTTGGTGGGTGTGCTAGACGACGCGAGTAGCCGAGTAGCCCCGTCTGTCCTAGGTGT
>NW_027641567.1:0-39538 GCF_949987615.1 Pollachius pollachius
AAATATTCACTTTTCTAGTTTTTATGTGTGCAAAATGCTTTTCAGAGCGAGAGAAGCACTCTTTGACCAACAATGCGATTCTAACCTTACAATGTTGATATTGCTCAAAACTAATGGAATTCACTCCCAAATGGTGGTTTATGCTTAAATAACCCTTTTGTAAGCATAATAACACGTTTGCATTGAAAGGAACAGAACTATTCACTTTTCTAGTTTTTATGTGTGCAAAATGCTTTTCAGAGCGAGAGAAGCACTTTTTGACCAACAATGTGATTCTGAACTTTCAATGTTGATATTGCTCAAAACTAATGGAATTCACTCCCAAATGGTGGTTTATGCTTAAATAACCCTTTTGTAAGCATAAAAACACGTTTGAATTGAAAGAAACAGAAATATTCACTTGTCAAGTTTTTATGCGTGCAAAATGCTTTTCAGAGCGAGAGAAGCACTTTTTGACCAACAATGTGATTCTGACCTTTCAATGTTGATATTGCTCAAAACTAATGGAATTCACTACCAAATGGTGGTTTATGCTTAAATAACCCTTTTGTAAGCATAAAAACACGTTTGAATTGAAAGAAACAGAAATATTCACTTGTCAAGTTTTTATGCGTGCAAAATGCTTTTCAGAGCGAGAGAAGCACTTTTTGACCAACAATGTGATTCTGACCTTTCAATGTTGATATTGCTCAAAACTACTGGAATTCACTCCCAAATGGTGGTTTATGCTTAAATAACCCTTTTGTAAGCATAATAACACGTTTGCATTGAAAGGAACAGAAATATTCACTTTTCTAGTTTTTATGTGTGCAAAATGCTTTTCAGAGCGAGAGAAGCACTTTTTGACCAACAATGTGATTCTGACCTTTCAATGTTGATATTGCTCAAAACTAATGGAATTGACTCCCAAATGGTGGTTTATGCTTAAATAACCCTTTTGTAAGCATAATAACACGTTTGCATTGAAAAGAACAGAAATATTCACTTGTCATGTTTTTATGCGTGCAATATGCTTTTCAGAGCGAGAGAAGCACTTTTTGACCAACAATGTGATTCTGACCTTTCAATGTTGATATTGCTCAAAACTAATGGAATTGACTCCCAAATGGTGGTTTATGCTTAAATAACCCTTTTGTAAGCATAATAACACGTTTGCATTGAAAAGAACAGAAATATTCACTTGTCATGTTTTTATGCGTGCAAAATGCTTTTCAGAGCGAGAGAAGCACTTTTTGACCAACAATGTGATTCTGAACTTTCAATGTTGATATTGCTCAAAACTAATGGAATTCACTCCCAAATGGTGGTTTATGCTTAAATAACCCTTTTGTAAGCATAAAAACACGTTTGAATTGAAAGAAACAGAAATATTCACTTGTCAAGTTTTTATGCGTGCAAAATGCTTTTCAGAGCGAGAGAAGCACTTTTTGACCAACAATGTGATTCTGACCTTTCAATGTTGATATTGCTCAAAACTAATGGAATTCACTACCAAATGGTGGTTTATGCTTAAATAACCCTTTTGTAAGCATAAAAACACGTTTGAATTGAAAGAAACAGAAATATTCACTTGTCATGTTTTTATGCGTGCAAAATGCTTTTCAGAGCGAGAGAAGCACTTTTTGACCAACAATGTGATTCTGACCTTTCAATGTTGATATTGCTCAAAACTAATGGAATTGACTCCCAAATGGTGGTTTATGCTTAAATAACCCTTTTGTAAGCATAATAACACGTTTGCATTGAAAAGAACAGAAATATTCACTTGTCATGTTTTTATGCGTGCAAAATGCTTTTCAGAGCGAGAGAAGCACTTTTTGACCAACAATGTGATTCTGAACTTTCAATGTTGATATTGCTCAAAACTACTGGAATTCACTCCCAAATGGTGGTTTATGCTTAAATAACCCTTTTGTAAGCATAATAACACGTTTGCATTGAAAGGAACAGAAATATTCACTTTTCTAGTTTTTATGTGTGCAAAATGCTTTTCAGAGCGAGAGAAGCACTTTTTGACCAACAATGCGATTCTAACCTTACAATGTTGATATTGCTCAAAACTAATGGAATTCACTCCCAAATGCTGGTTTATGCTTAAATAACCCTTTTGTAAGCATAATAACACGTTTGCATTGAAAGGAACAGAAATATTCACTTTTCTAGTTTTTATGTGTGCAAAATGCTTTTCAGAGCGAGAGAAGCACTTTTTGACCAACAATGCGATTCTAACCTTACAATGTTGATATTGCTCAAAACTAATGGAATTCACTCCCAAATGGTGGTTTATGCTTAAATAACCCTTTTGTAAGCATAAAAACACGTTTGAATTGAAAGAAACAGAAATATTCACTTGTCAAGTTTTTATGCGTGCAAAATGCTTTTCAGAGCGAGAGAAGCACTTTTTGACCAACAATGTGATTCTGACCTTTCAATGTTGATATTGCTCAAAACTAATGGAATTCACTACCAAATGGTGGTTTATGCTTAAATAACCCTTTTGTAAGCATAAAAACACGTTTGAATTGAAAGAAACAGAAAAATTCACTTGTCAAGTTTTTATGCGTGCAAAATGCTTTTCAGAGCGAGAGAAGCACTTTTTGACCAACAATGTGATTCTGACCTTTCAATGTTGATATTGCTCAAAACTAATGGAATTCACTCCCAAATGGTGGTTTATGCTTAAATAACCCTTTTGTAAGCATAAAAACACGTTTGAATTGAAAGAAACAGAAATATTCACTTGTCAAGTTTTTATGCGTGCAAAATGCTTTTCAGAGCGAGAGAAGCACTTTTTGACCAACAATGTGATTCTGACCTTTCAATGTTGATATTGCTCAAAACTAATGGAATTGACTCCCAAATGGTGGTTTATGCTTAAATAACCCTTTTGTAAGCATAATAACACGTTTGCATTGAAAAGAACAGAAATATTCACTTGTCATGTTTTTATGCGTGCAAAATGCTTTTCAGAGCGAGAGAAGCACTTTTTGACCAACAATGTGATTCTGAACTTTCAATGTTGATATTGCTCAAAACTAATGGAATTCACTCCCAAATGGTGGTTTATGCTTAAATAACCCTTTTGTAAGCATAAAAACACGTTTGAATTGAAAGAAACAGAAATATTCACTTGTCAAGTTTTTATGCGTGCAAAATGCTTTTCAGAGCGAGAGAAGCACTTTTTGACCAACAATGTGATTCTGACCTTTCAATGTTGATATTGCTCAAAACTAATGGAATTGACTCCCAAATGGTGGTTTATGCTTAAATAACCCTTTTGTAAGCATAATAACACGTTTGCATTGAAAAGAACAGAAATATTCACTTGTCATGTTTTTATGCGTGCAAAATGCTTTTCAGAGCGAGAGAAGCACTTTTTGACCAACAATGTGATTCTGAACTTTCAATGTTGATATTGCTCAAAACTAATGGAATTCACTCCCAAATGGTGGTTTATGCTTAAATAACCCTTTTGTAAGCATAAAAACACGTTTGAATTGAAAGAAACAGAAATATTCACTTGTCAAGTTTTTATGCGTGCAAAATGCTTTTCAGAGCGAGAGAAGCACTTTTTGACCAACAATGTGATTCTGACCTTTCAATGTTGATATTGCTCAAAACTAATGGAATTCACTACCAAATGGTGGTTTATGCTTAAATAACCCTTTTGTAAGCATAAAAACACGTTTGAATTGAAAGAAACAGAAATATTCACTTGTCATGTTTTTATGCGTGCAAAATGCTTTTCAGAGCGAGAGAAGCACTTTTTGACCAACAATGTGATTCTGACCTTTCAATGTTGATATTGCTCAAAACTAATGGAATTGACTCCCAAATGGTGGTTTATGCTTAAATAACCCTTTTGTAAGCATAATAACACGTTTGCATTGAAAAGAACAGAAATATTCACTTGTCATGTTTTTATGCGTGCAAAATGCTTTTCAGAGCGAGAGAAGCACTTTTTGACCAACAATGTGATTCTGAACTTTCAATGTTGATATTGCTCAAAACTACTGGAATTCACTCCCAAATGGTGGTTTATGCTTAAATAACCCTTTTGTAAGCATAATAACACGTTTGCATTGAAAGGAACAGAAATATTCACTTTTCTAGTTTTTATGTGTGCAAAATGCTTTTCAGAGCGAGAGAAGCACTTTTTGACCAACAATGCGATTCTAACCTTACAATGTTGATATTGCTCAAAACTAATGGAATTCACTCCCAAATGCTGGTTTATGCTTAAATAACCCTTTTGTAAGCATAATAACACGTTTGCATTGAAAGGAACAGAAATATTCACTTTTCTAGTTTTTATGTGTGCAAAATGCTTTTCAGAGCGAGAGAAGCACTTTTTGACCAACAATGCGATTCTAACCTTACAATGTTGATATTGCTCAAAACTAATGGAATTCACTCCCAAATGGTGGTTTATGCTTAAATAACCCTTTTGTAAGCATAATAACACGTTTGCATTGAAAGGAACAGAACTATTCACTTTTCTAGTTTTTATGTGTGCAAAATGCTTTTCAGTGCGAGAGAAGCACTTTTTGACCAACAATGTGATTCTGAACTTTCAATGTTGATATTGCTCAAAACTAATGGAATTCACTCCCAAATGGTGGTTTATGCTTAAATAACCCTTTTGTAAGCATAATAACACGTTTGCATTGAAAGGAACAGAAATATTCCCTTTTCTAGTTTTTATGTGTGCAAAATTCTTTTCAGAGCGAGAGAAGCACTTTTTGACCAACAATGTGATTCTGACCTTTCAATGTTGATATTGCTCAAAACTAATGGAATTGACTCCCAAATGGTGGTTTATGCTTAAATAACCCTTTTGTAAGCATAATAACACGTTAGCATTGAAAAGAACAGAAATATTCACTTGTCATGTTTTTATTCGTGCAAAATGCTTTTCAGAGCGAGAGAAGCACTTTTTGACCAACAATGTGATTCTGACCTTTCAATGTTGATATTGCTCAAAACTAATGGAATTGACTCCCAAATGGTGGTTTATGCTTAAATAACCCTTTTGTAAGCATAATAACACGTTTGCATTGAAAAGAACAGAAATATTCACTTGTCATGTTTTTATGCGTGCAAAATGCTTTTCAGAGCGAGAGAAGCACTATTTGACCAACAATGTGATTCTGAACTTTCAATGTTGATATTGCTCAAAACTACTGGAATTCACTCCCAAATGGTGGTTTATGCTTAAATAACCCTTTTGTAAGCATAATAACACGTTTGCATTGAAAGGAACAGAAATATTCACTTTTCTAGTTTTTATGTGTGCAAAATGCTTTTCAGAGCGAGAGAAGCACTTTTTGACCAACAATGTGATTCTGACCTTTCAATGTTGATATTGCTCAAAACTAATGGAATTGACTCCCAAATGGTGGTTTATGCTTAAATAACCCTTTTGTAAGCATAATTACACGTTTGCATTGAAAAGAACAGAAAAATTCACTTGTCATGTTTTTATGCGTGCAAAATGCTTTTCAGAGCGAGAGAAGCACTTTTTGACCAACAATGTGATTCTGAACTTTCAATGTTGATATTGCTCAAAACTAATGGAATTCACTCCCAAATGGTGGTTTATGCTTAAATAACCCTTTTGTAAGCATAAAAACACGTTTGAATTGAAAGAAACAGAAATATTCACTTGTCAAGTTTTTATGCGTGCAAAATGCTTTTCAGAGCGAGAGAAGCACTTTTTGACCAACAATGTGATTCTGACCTTTCAATGTTGATATTGCTCAAAACTAATGGAATTGACTCCCAAATGGTGGTTTATGCTTAAATAACCCTTTTGTAAGCATAATAACACGTTTGCATTGAAAGGAACAGAAATATTCCCTTTTCTAGTTTTTATGTGTGCAAAATTCTTTCAGAGCGAGAGAAGCACTTTTTGACCAACAATGTGATTCTGACCTTTCAATGTTGATATTGCTCAAAACTAATGGAATTGACTCCCAAATGGTGGTTTATGCTTAAATAACCCTTTTGTAAGCATAATAACACGTTAGCATTGAAAAGAACAGAAATATTCACTTGTCATGTTTTTATTCGTGCAAAATGCTTTTCAGAGCGAGAGAAGCACTTTTTGACCAACAATGTGATTCTGACCTTTCAATGTTGATATTGGTCAAAACTAATGGAATTGACTCCCAAATGGTGGTTTATGCTTAAATAACCCTTTTGTAAGCATAATAACACGTTTGCATTGAAAAGAACAGAAATATTCACTTGTCATGTTTTTATGCGTGCAAAATGCTTTTCAGAGCGAGAGAAGCACTATTTGACCAACAATGTGATTCTGAACTTTCAATGTTGATATTGCTCAAAACTACTGGAATTCACTCCCAAATGGTGGTTTATGCTTAAATAACCCTTTTGTAAGCATAATAACACGTTTGCATTGAAAGGAACAGAAATATTCACTTTTCTAGTTTTTATGTGTGCAAAATGCTTTTCAGAGCGAGAGAAGCACTTTTTGACCAACAATGCGATTCTAACCTTACAATGTTGATATTGCTCAAAACTAATGGAATTCACTCCCAAATGCTGGTTTATGCTTAAATAACCCTTTTGTAAGCATAAAAACACGTTTGAATTGAAAGAAACAGAAATATTCACTTGTCAAGTTTTTATGCGTGCAAAATGCTTTTCAGAGCGAGAGAAGCACTTTTTGACCAACAATGTGATTCTGACCTTTCAATGTTGATATTGCTCAAAACTAATGGAATTCACTACCAAATGGTGGTTTATGCTTAAATAACCCTTTTGTAAGCATAAAAACACGTTTGAATTGAAAGAAACAGAAATATTCACTTGTCATGTTTTTATGCGTGCAAAATGCTTTTCAGAGCGAGAGAAGCACTTTTTGACCAACAATGTGATTCTGACCTTTCAATGTTGATATTGCTCAAAACTAATGGAATTGACTCCCAAATGGTGGTTTATGCTTAAATAACCCTTTTGTAAGCATAATAACACGTTTGC
The DNA here is from genome assembly GCF_949987615.1 of Pollachius pollachius. Classification (NCBI taxonomy): domain Eukaryota; kingdom Metazoa; phylum Chordata; class Actinopteri; order Gadiformes; family Gadidae; genus Pollachius; species Pollachius pollachius. Next base: position 7,006 of record NW_027641567.1, read on the forward strand.
ATTGAAAAGAACAGAAATATTCACTTGTCATGTTTTTATGCGTGCAAAATGCTTTTCAGAGCGAGAGAAGCACTTTTTGACCAACAATGTGATTCTGAACTTTCAATGTTGATATTGCTCAAAACTACTGGAATTCACTCCCAAATGGTGGTTTATGCTTAAATAACCCTTTTGTAAGCATAATAACACGTTTGCATTGAAAGGAACAGAAATATTCACTTTTCTAGTTTTTATGTGTGCAAAATGCTTTTCAGAGCGAGAGAAGCACTTTTTGACCAACAATGCGATTCTAACCTTACAATGTTGATATTGCTCAAAACTAATGGAATTCACTCCCAAATGCTGGTTTATGCTTAAATAACCCTTTTGTAAGCATAATAACACGTTTGCATTGAAAGGAACAGAAATATTCACTTTTCTAGTTTTTATGTGTGCAAAATGCTTTTCAGAGCGAGAGAAGCACTTTTTGACCAACAATGCGATTCTAACCTTACAATGTTGATATTGCTCAAAACTAATGGAATTCACTCCCAAATGGTGGTTTATGCTTAAATAACCCTTTTGTAAGCATAATAACACGTTTGCATTGAAAGGAACAGAACTATTCACTTTTCTAGTTTTTATGTGTGCAAAATGCTTTTCAGTGCGAGAGAAGCACTTTTTGACCAACAATGTGATTCTGAACTTTCAATGTTGATATTGCTCAAAACTAATGGAATTCACTCCCAAATGGTGGTTTATGCTTAAATAACCCTTTTGTAAGCATAATAACACGTTTGCATTGAAAGGAACAGAAATATTCACTTTTCTAGTTTTTATGTGTGCAAAATGCTTTTCAGAGCGAGAGAAGCACTTTTTGACCAACAATGTGATTCTGACCTTTCAATGTTGATATTGCTCAAAACTAATGGAATTGACTCCCAAATGGTGGTTTATGCTTAAATAACCCTTTTGTAAGCATAATTACACGTTTGCATTGAAAAGAACAGAAAAATTCACTTGTCATGTTTTTATGCGTGCAAAATGCTTTTCAGAGCGAGAGAAGCACTTTTTGACCAACAATGTGATTCTGAACTTTCAATGTTGATATTGCTCAAAACTAATGGAATTCACTCCCAAATGGTGGTTTATGCTTAAATAACCCTTTTGTAAGCATAAAAACACGTTTGAATTGAAAGAAACAGAAATATTCACTTGTCAAGTTTTTATGCGTGCAAAATGCTTTTCAGAGCGAGAGAAGCACTTTTTGACCAACAATGTGATTCTGACCTTTCAATGTTGATATTGCTCAAAACTAATGGAATTGACTCCCAAATGGTGGTTTATGCTTAAATAACCCTTTTGTAAGCATAATAACACGTTTGCATTGAAAGGAACAGAAATATTCCCTTTTCTAGTTTTTATGTGTGCAAAATTCTTTTCAGAGCGAGAGAAGCACTTTTTGACCAACAATGTGATTCTGACCTTTCAATGTTGATATTGCTCAAAACTAATGGAATTGACTCCCAAATGGTGGTTTATGCTTAAATAACCCTTTTGTAAGCATAATAACACGTTAGCATTGAAAAGAACAGAAATATTCACTTGTCATGTTTTTATTCGTGCAAAATGCTTTTCAGAGCGAGAGAAGCACTTTTTGACCAACAATGTGATTCTGACCTTTCAATGTTGATATTGGTCAAAACTAATGGAATTGACTCCCAAATGGTGGTTTATGCTTAAATAACCCTTTTGTAAGCATAATAACACGTTTGCATTGAAAAGAACAGAAATATTCACTTGTCATGTTTTTATGCGTGCAAAATGCTTTTCAGAGCGAGAGAAGCACTATTTGACCAACAATGTGATTCTGAACTTTCAATGTTGATATTGCTCAAAACTACTGGAATTCACTCCCAAATGGTGGTTTATGCTTAAATAACCCTTTTGTAAGCATAATAACACGTTTGCATTGAAAGGAACAGAAATATTCACTTTTCTAGTTTTTATGTGTGCAAAATGCTTTTCAGAGCGAGAGAAGCACTTTTTGACCAACAATGCGATTCTAACCTTACAATGTTGATATTGCTCAAAACTAATGGAATTCACTCCCAAATGCTGGTTTATGCTTAAATAACCCTTTTGTAAGCATAAAAACACGTTTGAATTGAAAGAAACAGAAATATTCACTTGTCAAGTTTTTATGCGTGCAAAATGCTTTTCAGAGCGAGAGAAGCACTTTTTGACCAACAATGTGATTCTGACCTTTCAATGTTGATATTGCTCAAAACTAATGGAATTCACTACCAAATGGTGGTTTATGCTTAAATAACCCTTTTGTAAGCATAAAAACACGTTTGAATTGAAAGAAACAGAAATATTCACTTGTCATGTTTTTATGCGTGCAAAATGCTTTTCAGAGCGAGAGAAGCACTTTTTGACCAACAATGTGATTCTGACCTTTCAATGTTGATATTGCTCAAAACTAATGGAATTGACTCCCAAATGGTGGTTTATGCTTAAATAACCCTTTTGTAAGCATAATAACACGTTTGCATTGAAAAGAACAGAAATATTCACTTGTCATGTTTTTATGCGTGCAAAATGCTTTTCAGAGCGAGAGAAGCACTTTTTGACCAACAATGTGATTCTGAACTTTCAATGTTGATATTGCTCAAAACTACTGGAATTCACTCCCAAATGGTGGTTTATGCTTAAATAACCCTTTTGTAAGCATAATAACACGTTTGCATTGAAAGGAACAGAAATATTCACTTTTCTAGTTTTTATGTGTGCAAAATGCTTTTCAGAGCGAGAGAAGCACTTTTTGACCAACAATGCGATTCTAACCTTACAATGTTGATATTGCTCAAAACTAATGGAATTCACTCCCAAATGCTGGTTTATGCTTAAATAACCCTTTTGTAAGCATAATAACACGTTTGCATTGAAAGGAACAGAAATATTCACTTTTCTAGTTTTTATGTGTGCAAAATGCTTTTCAGAGCGAGAGAAGCACTTTTTGACCAACAATGCGATTCTAACCTTACAATGTTGATATTGCTCAAAACTAATGGAATTCACTCCCAAATGGTGGTTTATGCTTAAATAACCCTTTTGTAAGCATAATAACACGTTTGCATTGAAAGGAACAGAACTATTCACTTTTCTAGTTTTTATGTGTGCAAAATGCTTTTCAGTGCGAGAGAAGCACTTTTTGACCAACAATGTGATTCTGAACTTTCAATGTTGATATTGCTCAAAACTAATGGAATTCACTCCCAAATGGTGGTTTATGCTTAAATAACCCTTTTGTAAGCATAATAACACGTTTGCATTGAAAGGAACAGAAATATTCCCTTTTCTAGTTTTTATGTGTGCAAAATTCTTTTCAGAGCGAGAGAAGCACTTTTTGACCAACAATGTGATTCTGACCTTTCAATGTTGATATTGCTCAAAACTAATGGAATTGACTCCCAAATGGTGGTTTATGCTTAAATAACCCTTTTGTAAGCATAATAACACGTTAGCATTGAAAAGAACAGAAATATTCACTTGTCATGTTTTTATTCGTGCAAAATGCTTTTCAGAGCGAGAGAAGCACTTTTTGACCAACAATGTGATTCTGACCTTTCAATGTTGATATTGCTCAAAACTAATGGAATTGACTCCCAAATGGTGGTTTATGCTTAAATAACCCTTTTGTAAGCATAATAACACGTTTGCATTGAAAAGAACAGAAATATTCACTTGTCATGTTTTTATGCGTGCAAAATGCTTTTCAGAGCGAGAGAAGCACTATTTGACCAACAATGTGATTCTGAACTTTCAATGTTGATATTGCTCAAAACTACTGGAATTCACTCCCAAATGGTGGTTTATGCTTAAATAACCCTTTTGTAAGCATAATAACACGTTTGCATTGAAAGGAACAGAAATATTCACTTTTCTAGTTTTTATGTGTGCAAAATGCTTTTCAGAGCGAGAGAAGCACTTTTTGACCAACAATGTGATTCTGACCTTTCAATGTTGATATTGCTCAAAACTAATGGAATTGACTCCCAAATGGTGGTTTATGCTTAAATAACCCTTTTGTAAGCATAATTACACGTTTGCATTGAAAAGAACAGAAAAATTCACTTGTCATGTTTTTATGCGTGCAAAATGCTTTTCAGAGCGAGAGAAGCACTTTTTGACCAACAATGTGATTCTGAACTTTCAATGTTGATATTGCTCAAAACTAATGGAATTCACTCCCAAATGGTGGTTTATGCTTAAATAACCCTTTTGTAAGCATAAAAACACGTTTGAATTGAAAGAAACAGAAATATTCACTTGTCAAGTTTTTATGCGTGCAAAATGCTTTTCAGAGCGAGAGAAGCACTTTTTGACCAACAATGTGATTCTGACCTTTCAATGTTGATATTGCTCAAAACTAATGGAATTGACTCCCAAATGGTGGTTTATGCTTAAATAACCCTTTTGTAAGCATAATAACACGTTTGCATTGAAAAGAACAGAAATATTCACTTGTCATGTTTTTATGCGTGCAAAATGCTTATCAGAGCGAGAGAAGCACTTTTTGACCAACAATGTGATTCTGAACTTTCAATGTTGATATTGCTCAAAACTAATGGAATTCACTCCCAAATGGTGGTTTATGCTTAAATAACCCTTTTGTAAGCATAAAAACACGTTTGAATTGAAAGAAACAGAAATATTCTCTTGTCAAGTTTTTATGCGTGCAAAATGCTTTTCAGAGCGAGAGAAGCACTTTTTGACCAACAATGTGATTCTGACCTTTCAATGTTGATATTGCTCAAAACTAATGGAATTCACTACCAAATGGTGGTTTATGCTTAAATAACCCTTTTGTAAGTATAAAAACACGTTTGAATTGAAAGAAACAGAAATATTCACTTGTCATGTTTTTATGCTTGCAAAATGCTTTTCAGAGCGAGAGAAGCACTTTTTGACCAACAATGTGATTCTGACCTTTCAATGTTGATATTGCTCAAAACTAATGGAATTGACTCCCAAATGGTGGTTTATGCTTAAATAACCCTTTTGTAAGCATAATAACACGTTTGCATTGAAAAGAATAGAAATATTCACTTGTCATGTTTTTATGCGTGCAAAATGCTTTTCAGAGCGAGAGAAGCACTTTTTGACCAACAATGCGATTCTAACCTTACAATGTTGATATTGCTCAAAACTAATGGAATTCACTCCCAAATTGTGGTTTATGCTTAAATAACCCTTTTGTAAGCATAATAACACGTTTGCATTGAAAGGAACAGAAATATTCACTTTTCTAGTTTTTATGTGTGCAAAATGCTTTTCAGAGCGAGAGAAGCACTTTTTGACCAACAATGCGATTCTAACCTTACAATGTTGATATTGCTCAAAACTAATGGAATTCACTCCCAAATGGTGGTTTATGCTTAAATAACCCTTTTGTAAGCATAATAACACGTTTGCATTGAAAGGAACAGAACTATTCACTTTTCTAGTTTTTATGTGTGCAAAATGCTTTTCAGAGCGAGAGAAGCACTTTTTGACCAACAATGTGATTCTGAACTTTCAATGTTGATATTGCTCAAAACTAATGGAATTCACTCCCAAATGGTGGTTTATGCTTAAATAACCCTTTTGTAAGCATAAAAACACGTTTGAATTGAAAGAAACAGAAATATTCACTTGTCAAGTTTTTATGCGTGCAAAATGCTTTTCAGAGCGAGAGAAGCACTTTTTGACCAACAATGTGATTCTGACCTTTCAATGTTGATATTGCTCAAAACTAATGGAATTCACTACCAAATGGTGGTTTATGGTTAAATAACCCTTTTGTAAGCATAAAAACACGTTTGAATTGAAAGAAACAGAAATATTCACTTGTCAAGTTTTTATGCGTGCAAAATGCTTTTCAGAGCGAGAGAAGCACTTTTTGACCAACAATGTGATTCTGACCTTTCAATGTTGATATTGCTCAAAACTACTGGAATTCACTCCCAAATGGTGGTTTATGCTTAAATAACCCTTTTGTAAGCATAATAACACGTTTGCATTGAAAGGAACAGAAATATTCACTTTTCTAGTTTTTATGTGTGCAAAATGCTTTTCAGAGCGAGAGAAGCACTTTTTGACCAACAATGTGATTCTGACCTTTCAATGTTGATATTGCTCAAAACTAATGGAATTGACTCCCAAATGGTGGTTTATGCTTAAATAACCCTTTTGTAAGCATAATAACACGTTTGCATTGAAAAGAACAGAAATATTCACTTGTCATGTTTTTATGCGTGCAAAATGCTTTTCAGAGCGAGAGAAGCACTTTTTGACCAACAATGTGATTCTGAACATTCAATGTTGATATTGCTCAAAACTAATGGAATTCACTCCCAAATGGTGGTTTATGCTTAAATAACCCTTTTGTAAGCATAATAACACGTTAGCATTGAAAAGAACAGAAATATTCACTTGTCATGTTTTTATTCGTGCAAAATGCTTTTCAGAGCGAGAGAAGCACTTTTTGACCAACAATGTGATTCTGACCTTACAATGTTGATATTGCTCAAAACTAATGGAATTGACTCCCAAATGGTGGTTTATGCTTAAATAACCCTTTTGTAAGCATAATAACACGTTTGCATTGAAAAGAACAGAAATATTCACTTGTCATGTTTTTATGCGTGCAAAATGCTTTTCAGAGCGAGAGAAGCACTTTTTGACCAACAATGTGATTCTGAACTTTCAATGTTGATATTGCTCAAAACTACTGGAATTCACTCCCAAATGGTGGTTTATGCTTAAATAACCCTTTTGTAAGCATAATAACACGTTTGCATTGAAAGGAACAGAAATATTCACTTTTCTAGTTTTTATGTGTGCAAAATGCTTTTCAGAGCGAGAGAAGCACTTTTTGACCAACAATGTGATTCTGACCTTTCAATGTTGATATTGCTCAAAACTAATGGAATTGACTCCCAAATGGTGGTTTATGCTTAAATAACCCTTTTGTAAGCATAATAACACGTTTGCATTGAAAGAACAGAAATATTCACTTGTCATGTTTTTATGCGTGCAAAATGCTTTTCAGAGCGAGAGAAGCACTTTTTGACCAACAATGTGATTCTGAACTTTCAATGTTGATATTGCTCAAAACTAATGGAATTCACTCCCAAATGGTGGTTTATGCTTAAATAACCCTTTTGTAAGCATAAAAACACGTTTGAATTGAAAGAAACAGAAATATTCACTTGTCAAGTTTTTATGCGTGCAAAATGCTTTTCAGAGCGAGAGAAGCACTTTTTGACCAACAATGTGATTCTGACCTTTCAATGTTGATATTGCTCAAAACTAATGGAATTGACTCCCAAATGGTGGTTTATGCTTAAATAACCCTTTTGTAAGCATAATAACACGTTTGCATTGAAAAGAACAGAAATATTCACTTGTCATGTTTTTATGCGTGCAAAATGCTTTTCAGAGCGAGAGAAGCACTTTTTGACCAACAATGTGATTCTGACCTTTCAATGTTGATATTGCTCAAAACTACTGGAATTCACTCCCAAATGGTGGTTTATGCTTAAATAACCCTTTTGTAAGCATAAAAACACGTTTGAATTGAAAGAAACAGAAATATTCACTTGTCATGTTTTTATGCTTGCAAAATGCTTTTCAGAGCGAGAGAAGCACTTTTTGACCAACAATGTGATTCTGACCTTTCAATGTTGATATTGCTCAAAACTAATGGAATTGACTCCCAAATGGTGGTTTATGCTTAAATAACCCTTTTGTAAGCATAATAACACGTTTGCATTGAAAAGAACAGAAATATTCACTTGTCATGTTTTTATGCGTGCAAAATGCTTTTCAGAGCGAGAGAAGCACTTTTTGACCAACAATGTGATTCTGAACTTTCAATGTTGATATTGCTCAAAACTAATGGAATTCACTCCCAAATGGTGGTTTATGCTTAAATAACCCTTTTGTAAGCATAATAACACGTTTGCATTGAAAGGAACAGAAATATTCACTTTTCTAGTTTTTATGTGTGCAAAATGCTTTTCAGAGCGAGAGAAGCACTTTTTGACCAACAATGCGATTCTAACCTTACAATGTTGATATTGCTCAAAACTAATGGAATTCACTCCCAAATGCTGGTTTATGCTTAAATAACCCTTTTGTAAGCATAATAACACGTTTGCATTGAAAGGAACAGAAATATTCACTTTTCTAGTTTTTATGTGTGCAAAATGCTTTTCAGAGCGAGAGAAGCACTTTTTGACCAACAATGCGATTCTAACCTTACAATGTTGATATTGCTCAAAACTAATGGAATTCACTCCCAAATGGTGGTTTATGCTTAAATAACCCTTTTGTAAGCATAATAACACGTTTGCATTGAAAGGAACAGAACTATTCACTTTTCTAGTTTTTATGTGTGCAAAATGCTTTTCAGAGCGAGAGAAGCACTTTTTGACCAACAATGTGATTCTGAACTTTCAATGTTGATATTGCTCAAAACTAATGGAATTCACTCCCAAATGGTGGTTTATGCTTAAATAACCCTTTTGTAAGCATAAAAACACGTTTGAATTGAAAGAAACAGAAATATTCACTTGTCAAGTTTTTATGCGTGCAAAATGCTTTTCAGAGCGAGAGAAGCACTTTTTGACCAACAATGTGATTCTGACCTTTCAATGTTGATATTGCTCAAAACTAATGGAATTCACTCCCAAATGGTGGTTTATGCTTAAATAACCCTTTTGTAAGCATAAAAACACGTTTGAATTGAAAGAAACAGAAATATTCTCTTGTCAAGTTTTTATGCGTGCAAAATGCTTTTCAGAGCGAGAGAAGCACTTTTTGACCAACAATGTGATTCTGACGTTTCAATGTTGATATTGCTCAAAACTAATGGAATTCACTACCAAATGGTGGTTTATGCTTAAATAACCCTTTTGTAAGTATAAAAACACGTTTGAATTGAAAGAAACAGAAATATTCACTTGTCATGTTTTTATGCTTGCAAAATGCTTTTCAGAGCGAGAGAAGCACTTTTTGACCAACAATGTGATTCTGACCTTTCAATGTTGATATTGCTCAAAACTAATGGAATTGACTCCCAAATGGTGGTTTATGCTTAAATAACCCTTTTGTAAGCATAATAACACGTTTGCATTGAAAAGAATAGAAATATTCACTTGTCATGTTTTTATGCGTGCAAAATGCTTTTCAGAGCGAGAGAAGCACTTTTTGACCAACAATGCGATTCTAACCTTACAATGTTGATATTGCTCAAAACTAATGGAATTCACTCCCAAATTGTGGTTTATGCTTAAATAACCCTTTTGTAAGCATAATAACACGTTTGCATTGAAAGGAACAGAAATATTCACTTTTCTAGTTTTTATGTGTGCAAAATGCTTTTCAGAGCGAGAGAAGCACTTTTTGACCAACAATGCGATTCTAACCTTACAATGTTGATATTGCTCAAAACTAATGGAATTCACTCCCAAATGGTGGTTTATGCTTAAATAACCCTTTTGTAAGCATAATAACACGTTTGCATTGAAAGGAACAGAACTATTCACTTTTCTAGTTTTTATGTGTGCAAAATGCTTTTCAGAGCGAGAGAAGCACTTTTTGACCAACAATGTGATTCTGAACTTTCAATGTTGATATTGCTCAAAACTAATGGAATTCACTCCCAAATGGTGGTTTATGCTTAAATAACCCTTTTGTAAGCATAAAAACACGTTTGAATTGAAAGAAACAGAAATATTCACTTGTCAAGTTTTTATGCGTGCAAAATGCTTTTCAGAGCGAGAGAAGCACTTTTTGACCAACAATGTGATTCTGAACATTCAATGTTGATATTGCTCAAAACTAATGGAATTCACTCCCAAATGGTGGTTTATGCTTAAATAACCCTTTTGTAAGCATAATAACACGTTAGCATTGAAAAGAACAGAAATATTCACTTGTCATGTTTTTATTCGTGCAAAATGCTTTTCAGAGCGAGAGAAGCACTTTTTGACCAACAATGTGATTCTGACCTTACAATGTTGATATTGCTCAAAACTAATGGAATTGACTCCCAAATGGTGGTTTATGCTTAAATAACCCTTTTGTAAGCATAATAACACGTTTGCATTGAAAAGAACAGAAATATTCACTTGTCATGTTTTTATGCGTGCAAAATGCTTTTCAGAGCGAGAGAAGCACTTTTTGACCAACAATGTGATTCTGAACTTTCAATGTTGATATTGCTCAAAACTACTGGAATTCACTCCCAAATGGTGGTTTATGCTTAAATAACCCTTTTGTAAGCATAATAACACGTTTGCATTGAAAGGAACAGAAATATTCACTTTTCTAGTTTTTATGTGTGCAAAATGCTTTTCAGAGCGAGAGAAGCACTTTTTGACCAACAATGTGATTCTGACCTTTCAATGTTGATATTGCTCAAAACTAATGGAATTGACTCCCAAATGGTGGTTTATGCTTAAATAACCCTTTTGTAAGCATAATAACACGTTTGCATTGAAAAGAACAGAAATATTCACTTGTCATGTTTTTATGCGTGCAAAATGCTTTTCAGAGCGAGAGAAGCACTTTTTGACCAACAATGTGATTCTGAACTTTCAATGTTGATATTGCTCAAAACTAATGGAATTCACTCCCAAATGGTGGTTTATGCTTAAATAACCCTTTTGTAAGCATAAAAACACGTTTGAATTGAAAGAAACAGAAATATTCACTTGTCAAGTTTTTATGCGTGCAAAATGCTTTTCAGAGCGAGAGAAGCACTTTTTGACCAACAATGTGATTCTGACCTTTCAATGTTGATATTGCTCAAAACTAATGGAATTGACTCCCAAATGGTGGTTTATGCTTAAATAACCCTTTTGTAAGCATAATAACACGTTTGCATTGAAAAGAACAGAAATATTCACTTGTCATGTTTTTATGCGTGCAAAATGCTTTTCAGAGCGAGAGAAGCACTTTTTGACCAACAATGTGATTCTGACCTTTCAATGTTGATATTGCTCAAAACTACTGGAATTCACTCCCAAATGGTGGTTTATGCTTAAATAACCCTTTTGTAAGCATAAAAACACGTTTGAATTGAAAGAAACAGAAATATTCACTTGTCATGTTTTTATGCTTGCAAAATGCTTTTCAGAGCGAGAGAAGCACTTTTTGACCAACAATGTGATTCTGACCTTTCAATGTTGATATTGCTCAAAACTAATGGAATTGACTCCCAAATGGTGGTTTATGCTTAAATAACCCTTTTGTAAGCATAATAACACGTTTGCATTGAAAAGAACAGAAATATTCACTTGTCATGTTTTTATGCGTGCAAAATGCTTTTCAGAGCGAGAGAAGCACTTTTTGACCAACAATGTGATTCTGAACTTTCAATGTTGATATTGCTCAAAACTAATGGAATTCACTCCCAAATGGTGGTTTATGCTTAAATAACCCTTTTGTAAGCATAATAACACGTTTGCATTGAAAGGAACAGAAATATTCACTTTTCTAGTTTTTATGTGTGCAAAATGCTTTTCAGAGCGAGAGAAGCACTTTTTGACCAACAATGCGATTCTAACCTTACAATGTTGATATTGCTCAAAACTAATGGAATTCACTCCCAAATGCTGGTTTATGCTTAAATAACCCTTTTGTAAGCATAATAACACGTTTGCATTGAAAGGAACAGAAATATTCACTTTTCTAGTTTTTATGTGTGCAAAATGCTTTTCAGAGCGAGAGAAGCACTTTTTGACCAACAATGCGATTCTAACCTTACAATGTTGATATTGCTCAAAACTAATGGAATTCACTCCCAAATGGTGGTTTATGCTTAAATAACCCTTTTGTAAGCATAATAACACGTTTGCATTGAAAGGAACAGAACTATTCACTTTTCTAGTTTTTATGTGTGCAAAATGCTTTTCAGAGCGAGAGAAGCACTTTTTGACCAACAATGTGATTCTGAACTTTCAATGTTGATATTGCTCAAAACTAATGGAATTCACTCCCAAATGGTGGTTTATGCTTAAATAACCCTTTTGTAAGCATAAAAACACGTTTGAATTGAAAGAAACAGAAATATTCACTTGTCAAGTTTTTATGCGTGCAAAATGCTTTTCAGAGCGAGAGAAGCACTTTTTGACCAACAATGTGATTCTGACCTTTCAATGTTGATATTGCTCAAAACTAATGGAATTCACTACCAAATGGTGGTTTATGCTTAAATAACCCTTTTGTAAGCATAAAAACACGTTTGAATTGAAAGAAACAGAAATATTCACTTGTCAAGTTTTTATGCGTGCAAAATGCTTTTCAGAGCGAGAGAAGCACTTTTTGACCAACAATGTGATTCTGACCTTTCAATGTTGATATTGCTCAAAACTACTGGAATTCACTCCCAAATGGTGGTTTATGCTTACATAACCCTTTTGTAAGCATAATAACACGTTTGCATTGAAAGGAACAGAAATATTCACTTTTCTAGTTTTTATGTGTGCAAAATGCTTTTCAGAGCGAGAGAAGCACTTTTTGACCAACAATGTGATTCTGACCTTTCAATGTTGATATTGCTCAAAACTAATGGAATTGACTCCCAAATGGTGGTTTATGCTTAAATAACCCTTTTGTAAGCATAATAACACGTTTGCATTGAAAAGAACAGAAATATTCACTTGTCATGTTTTTATGTGTGCAAAATGCTTTTCAGAGCGAGAGAAGCACTTTTTGACCAACAATGTGATTCTGAACTTTCAATGTTGATATTGCTCAAAACTAATGGAATTGACTCCCAAATGGTGGTTTATGCTTAAATAACCCTTTTGTAAGCATAAAAACACGTTTGAATTGAAAGAAACAGAAATATTCACTTGTCAAGTTTTTATGCGTGCAAAATGCTTTTCAGAGCGAGAGAAGCACTTTTTGACCAACAATGTGATTCTGACCTTTCAATGTTGATATTGCTCAAAACTAATGGAATTGACTCCCAAATGGTGGTTTATGCTTAAATAACCCTTTTGTAAGCATAATAACACGTTTGCATTGAAAAGAACAGAAATATTCACTTGTCATGTTTTTATGCGTGCAAAATGCTTTTCAGAGCGAGAGAAGCACTTTTTGACCAACAATGTGATTCTGAACTTTCAATGTTGATATTGCTCAAAACTAATGGAATTCACTCCCAAATGGTGGTTTATGCTTAAATAACCCTTTTGTAAGCATAAAAACACGTTTGAATTGAAAGAAACAGAAATATTCACTTGTCAAGTTTTTATGCGTGCAAAATGCTTTTCAGAGCGAGAGAAGCACTTTTTGACCAACAATGTGATTCTGACCTTTCAATGTTGATATTGCTCAAAACTAATGGAATTCACTACCAAATGGTGGTTTATGCTTAAATAACCCTTTTGTAAGAATAAAAACACGTTTGAATTGAAAGAAACAGAAATATTCGCTTGTCAAGTTTTTATGCGTGCAAAATGCTTTTCAGAGCGAGAGAAGCACTTTTTGACCAACAATGTGATTCTGACCTTTCAATATTGATATTGCTCAAAACTACTGGAATTCACTCCCAAATGGTGGTTTATGCTTAAATAACCCTTTTGTAAGCATAATAACACGTTTGCATTGAAAGGAACAGAAATATTCCCTTTTCTAGTTTTTATGTGTGCAAAATGCTTTTCAGAGCGAGAGAAGCACTTTTTGACCAACAATGTGATTCTGACCTTTCAATGTTGATATTGCTCAAAACTAATGGAATTGACTCCCAAATGGTGGTTTATGCTTAAATAACCCTTTTGTAAGCATAATAACACGTTAGCATTGAAAAGAACAGAAATATTCACTTGTCATGTTTTTATGCGTGCAAAATGCTTTTCAGAGCGAGAGAAGCACTTTTTGACCAACAATGTGATTCTGACCTTTCAATGTTGATATTGCTCAAAACTAATGGAATTGACTCCCAAATGGTGGTTTATGCTTAAATAACCCTTTTGTAAGCATAATAACACGTTTGCATTGAAAAGAACAGAAATATTCACTTGTCATGTTTTTATGCGTGCAAAATGCTTTTCAGAGCGAGAGAAGCACTTTTTGACCAACAATGTGATTCTGAACTTTCAATGTTGATATTGCTCAAAACTAATGGAATTCACTCCCAAATGGTGGTTTATGCTTAAATAACCCTTTTGTAAGCATAAAAACACGTTTGAATTGAAAGAAACAGAAATATTCACTTGTCAAGTTTTTATGCGTGCAAAATGCTTTTCAGAGCGAGAGAAGCACTTTTTGACCAACAATGTGATTCTGACCTTTCAATGTTGATATTGCTCAAAACTAATGGAATTCACTACCAAATGGTGGTTTATGCTTAAATAACCCTTTTGTAAGCATAAAAACACGTTTGAATTGAAAGAAACAGAAATATTCACTTGTCAAGTTTTTATGCGTGCAAAATGCTTTTCAGAGCGAGAGAAGCACTTTTTGACCAACAATGTGATTCTGACCTTTCAATGTTGATATTGCTCAAAACTACTGGAATTCACTCCCAAATGGTGGTTTATGCTTAAATAACCCTTTTGTAAGCATAATAACACGTTTGCATTGAAAGGAACAGAAATATTCACGTTTCTAGTTTTTATGTGTGCAAAATGCTTTTCAGAGCGAGAGAAGCACTTTTTGACCAACAATGCGATTCTAACCTTACAATGTTGATATTGCTCAAAACTAATGGAATTGACTCCCAAATGGTGGTTTATGCTTAAATAACCCTTTTGTAAGCATAATAACACGTTTGCATTGAAAGGAACAGAACTATTCACTTTTCTAGTTTTTATGTGTGCAAAATGCTTTTCAGAGCGAGAGAAGCACTTTTTGACCAACAATGTGATTCTGAACTTTCAATGTTGATATTGCTCAAAACTAATGGAATTGACTCCCAAATGGTGGTTTATGCTTAAATAACCCTTTTGTAAGCATAAAAACACGTTTGAATTGAAAGAAACAGAAATATTCCCTTTTCTAGTTTTTATGTGTGCAAAATGCTTTTCAGAGCGAGAGAAGCACTTTTTGACCAACAATGTGATTCTGACCTTTCAATGTTGATATTGCTCAAAACTAATGGAATTGACTCCCAAATTGTGGTTTATGCTTAAATAACCCTTTTGTAAGCATAATAACACGTTTGCATTGAAAAGAACAGAAATATTCACTTGTCATGTTTTTATGCGTGCAAAATGCTTTTCAGAGCGAGAGAAGCACTTTTTGACCAACAATGTGATTCTGACCTTTCAATGTTGATATTGCTCAAAACTAATGGAATTGACTCCCAAATGGTGGTTTATGCTTAAATAACCCTTTTGTAAGCGTAATAACACGTTTGCATTGAAAAGAACAGAAATATTCACTTGTCATGTTTTTATGCGTGCAAAATGCTTTTCAGAGCGAGAGAAGCACTTTTTGACCAACAATGTGATTCTGAACTTTCAATGTTGATATTGCTCAAAACTAATGGAATTCACTCCCAAATGGTGGTTTATGCTTAAATAACCCTTTTGTAAGCATAAAAACACGTTTGAATTGAAAGAAACAGAAATATTCACTTGTCAAGTTTTTATGCGTGCAAAAATTCTTTTCAGAGCGAGAGAAGCACTTTTTGACCAACAATGTGATTCTGACCTTTCAATGTTGATATTGCTCAAAACTAATGGAATTCACTACCAAATGATGGTTTATGCTTAAATAACCATTTTGTAAGCATAAAAACACGTTTGAATTGAAAGAAACAGAAATATTCACTTGTCAAGTTTTTATGCGTGCAAAATGCTTTTCAGAGCGAGAGAAGCACTTTTTGACCAACAATGTGATTCTGACCTTTCAATATTGATATTGCTCAAAACTACTGGAATTCACTCCCAAATGGTGGTTTATGCTTAAATAACCCTTTTGTAAGCATAATAACACGTTTGCATTGAAAGGAACAGAAATATTCACTTTTCTAGTTTTTATGTGTGCAAAATGCTTTTCAGAGCGAGAGAAGCACTTTTTGACCAACAATGTGATTCTGACCTTTCAATGTTGATATTGCTCAAAACTAATGGAATTGACTCCCAAATGGTGGTTTATGCTTAAATAACCCTTTTGTAAGCATAATAACACGTTAGCATTGAAAAGAACAGAAATATTCACTTGTCATGTTTTTATGCGTGCAAAATGCTTTTCAGAGCGAGAGAAGCACTTTTTGACCAACAATGTGATTCTGACCTTTCAATGTTGATATTGCTCAAAACTAATGGAATTGACTCCCAAATGGTGGTTTATGCTTAAATAACCCTTTTGTAAGCATAATAACACGTTTGCATTGAAAAGAACAGAAATATTCACTTGTCATGTTTTTATGCGTGCAAAATGCTTTTCAGAGCGAGAGAAGCACTTTTTGACCAACAATGTGATTCTGAACTTTCAATGTTGATATTGCTCAAAACTACTGGAATTCACTCCCAAATGGTGGTTTATGCTTAAATAACCCTTTTGTAAGCATAATAACACGTTTGCATTGAAAGGAACAGAAATATTCACTTTTCTAGTTTTTATGTGTGCAAAATGCTTTTCAGAGCGAGAGAAGCACTTTTTGACCAACAATGCGATTCTAACCTTACAATGTTGATATTGCTCAAAACTAATGGAATTCACTCCCAAATGGTGGTTTATGCTTAAATAACCCTTTTGTAAGCATAAAAACACGTTTGAATTGAAAGAAACAGAAATATTCACTTGTCAAGTTTTTATGCGTGCAAAATGCTTTTCAGAGCGAGAGAAGCACTTTTTGACCAACAATGTGATTCTGACCTTTCAATGTTGATATTGCTCAAAACTAATGGAATTCACTACCATATGGTGGTTTATGCTTAAATAACCCTTTTGTAAGCATAAAAACACGTTTGAATTGAAAGAAACAGAAATATTCACTTGTCAAGTTTTTATGCGTGCAAAATGCTTTTCAGAGCGAGAGAAGCACTTTTTGACCAACAATGTGATTCTGACCTTTCAATGTTGAAATTGCTCAAAACTAATGGAATTGACTCCCAAATTGTGGTTTATGCTTAAATAACCCTTTTGTAAGCATAATAACACGTTTGCATTGAAAAGAACAGAAATATTCACTTGTCATGTTTTTATGCGTGCAAAATGCTTTTCAGAGCGAGAGAAGCACTTTTTGACCAACAATGTGATTCTGACCTTTCAATGTTGATATTGCTCAAAACTAATGGAATTGACTCCCAAATGGTGGTTAATGCTTAAATAACCCTTTTGTAAGCGTAATAACACGTTTGCATTGAAAAGAACAGAAATATTCACTTGTCATGTTTTTATGCGTGCAAAATGCTTTTCAGAGCGAGAGAAGCACTTTTTGACCAACAATGTGATTCTGAACTTTCAATGTTGATATTGCTCAAAACTAATGGAATTCACTCCCAAATGGTGGTTTATGCTTAAATAACCCTTTTGTAAGCATAAAAACACGTTTGAATTGAAAGAAACAGAAATATTCACTTGTCAAGTTTTTATGCGTGCAAAAATTCTTTTCAGAGCGAGAGAAGCACTTTTTGACCAACAATGTGATTCTGACCTTTCAATGTTGATATTGCTCAAAACTAATGGAATTCACTACCAAATGATGGTTTATGCTTAAATAACCATTTTGTAAGCATAAAAACACGTTTGAATTGAAAGAAACAGAAATATTCACTTGTCAAGTTTTTATGCGTGCAAAATGCTTTTCAGAGCGAGAGAAGCACTTTTTGACCAACAATGTGATTCTGACCTTTCAATATTGATATTGCTCAAAACTACTGGAATTCACTCCCAAATGGTGGTTTATGCTTAAATAACCCTTTTGTAAGCATAATAACACGTTTGCATTGAAAGGAACAGAAATATTCACTTTTCTAGTTTTTATGTGTGCAAAATGCTTTTCAGAGCGAGAGAAGCACTTTTTGACCAACAATGTGATTCTGACCTTTCAATGTTGATATTGCTCAAAACTAATGGAATTGACTCCCAAATGGTGGTTTATGCTTAAATAACCCTTTTGTAAGCATAATAACACGTTAGCATTGAAAAGAACAGAAATATTCACTTGTCATGTTTTTATGCGTGCAAAATGCTTTTCAGAGCGAGAGAAGCACTTTTTGACCAACAATGTGATTCTGACCTTTCAATGTTGATATTGCTCAAAACTAATGGAATTGACTCCCAAATGGTGGTTTATGCTTAAATAACCCTTTTGTAAGCATAATAACACGTTTGCATTGAAAAGAACAGAAATATTCACTTGTCATGTTTTTATGCGTGCAAAATGCTTTTCAGAGCGAGAGAAGCACTTTTTGACCAACAATGTGATTCTGAACTTTCAATGTTGATATTGCTCAAAACTACTGGAATTCACTCCCAAATGGTGGTTTATGCTTAAATAACCCTTTTGTAAGCATAATAACACGTTTGCATTGAAAGGAACAGAAATATTCACTTTTCTAGTTTTTATGTGTGCAAAATGCTTTTCAGAGCGAGAGAAGCACTTTTTGACCAACAATGCGATTCTAACCTTACAATGTTGATATTGCTCAAAACTAATGGAATTCACTCCCAAATGGTGGTTTATGCTTAAATAACCCTTTTGTAAGCATAAAAACACGTTTGAATTGAAAGAAACAGAAATATTCACTTGTCAAGTTTTTATGCGTGCAAAATGCTTTTCAGAGCGAGAGAAGCACTTTTTGACCAACAATGTGATTCTGACCTTTCAATGTTGATATTGCTCAAAACTAATGGAATTCACTACCATATGGTGGTTTATGCTTAAATAACCCTTTTGTAAGCATAAAAACACGTTTGAATTGAAAGAAACAGAAATATTCACTTGTCAAGTTTTTATGCGTGCAAAATGCTTTTCAGAGCGAGAGAAGCACTTTTTGACCAACAATGTGATTCTGACCTTTCAATGTTGATATTGCTCAAAACTACTGGAATTCACTCCCAAATGGTGGTTTATGCTTAAATAACCCTTTTGTAAGCATAATAACACGTTTGCATTGAAAGGAACAGAAATATTCACTTTTCTAGTTTTTATGTGTGCAAAATGCTTTTCAGAGCGAGAGAAGCACTTTTTGACCAACAATGTGATTCTGACCTTTCAATGTTGATATTGCTCAAAACTAATGGAATTGACTCCCAAATGGTGGTTTATGCTTAAATAACCCTTTTGTAAGCATAATAACACGTTTGCATTGAAAAGAACAGAACAATTCACTTGTCATGTTTTTATGCGTGCAAAATGCTTTTCAGAGCGAGAGAAGCACTTTTTGACCAACAATGTGATTCTGAACTTTCAATGTTGATATTGCTCAAAACTAATGGAATTCACTCCCAAATGGTGTTTTATGCTTAAATAACCCTTTTGTAAGCATAAAAACATGTTTGAATTGAAAGAAACAGAAATATTCACTTGTCAAGTTTTTATGCGTGCAAAATGCTTTTCAGAGCGAGAGAAGCACTTTTTGACCAACAATGTGATTCTGACCTTTCAATGTTTATATTGCTCAAAACTAATGGAATTCACTACCAAATGGTGGTTTATGCTTAAATAACCCTTTTGTAAGCATAAAAACACGTTTGAATTGAAAGAAACAGAAATATTCACTTGTCAAGTTTTTATGCGTGCAAAATGCTTTTCAGAGCGAGAGAAGCACTTTTTGACCAACAATGTGATTCTGACCTTTCAATGTCGATATTGCTCAAAACTACTGGAATTCACTCCCAAATGGTGGTTTATGCTTAAATAACCCTTTTGTAAGCATAATAACACGTTTGCATTGAAAGGAACAGAAATATTCACTTTTCTAGTTTTTATGTGTGCAAAATGCTTTTCAGAGCGAGAGAAGCACTTTTTGACCAACAATGCGATTCTAACCTTACAATGTTGATATTGCTCAAAACTAATGGAATTGACTCCCAAATGGTGGTTTATGCTTAAATAACCCTTTTGTAAGCATAATAACACGTTTGCATTGAAAGGAACAGAACTATTCACTTTTCTAGTTTTTATGTGTGCAAAATGCTTTTCAGAGCGAGAGAAGCACTTTTTGACCAACAATGTGATTCTGAACTTTCAATGTTGATATTGCTCAAAACTAATGGAATTCACTCCCAAATGGTGGTTTATGCTTAAATAACCCTTTTGTAAGCATAAAAACACGTTTGAATTGAAAGAAACAGAAATATTCCCTTTTCTAGTTTTTATGTGTGCAAAATGCTTTTCAGAGCGAGAGAAGCACTTTTTGACCAACAATGTGATTCTGACCTTTCAATGTTGATATTGCTCAAAACTAATGGAATTGACTCCCAAATGGTGGTTTATGCTTAAATAACCCTTTTGTAAGCATAAAAACACGTTTGAATTGAAAGAAACAGAAATATTCACTTGTCATGTTTTTATGCTTGCAAAATGCTTTTCAGAGCGAGAGAAGCACTTTTTGACCAACAATGTGATTCTGACCTTTCAATGTTGATATTGCTCAAAACTAATGGAATTGACTCCCAAATGGTGGTTTATGCTTAAATAACCCTTTTGTAAGCATAATAACACGTTTGCATTGAAAAGAACAGAAATATTCACTTGTCATGTTTTTATGCGTGCAAAATGCTTTTCAGAGCGAGAGAAGCACTTTTTGACCAACAATGTGATTCTGAACTTTCAATGTTGATATTGCTCAAAACTAATGGAATTCACTCCCAAATGGTGGTTTATGCTTAAATAACCCTTTTGTAAGCATAATAACACGTTTGCATTGAAAGGAACAGAAATATTATCACTTTTCTAGTTTTTATGTGTGCAAAATGCTTTTCAGAGCGAGAGAAGCACTTTTTGACCAACAATGCGATTCTAACCTTACAATGTTGATATTGCTCAAAACTAATGGAATTCACTCCCAAATGCTGGTTTATGCTTAAATAACCCTTTTGTAAGCATAATAACACGTTTGCATTGAAAGGAACAGAAATATTCACTTTTCTAGTTTTTATGTGTGCAAAATGCTTTTCAGAGCGAGAGAAGCACTTTTTGACCAACAATGCGATTCTAACCTTACAATGTTGATATTGCTCAAAACTAATGGAATTCACTCCCAAATGGTGGTTTATGCTTAAATAACCCTTTTGTAAGCATAATAACACGTTTGCATTGAAAGGAACAGAACTATTCACTTTTCTAGTTTTTATGTGTGCAAAATGCTTTTCAGAGCGAGAGAAGCACTTTTTGACCAACAATGTGATTCTGAACTTTCAATGTTGATATTGCTCAAAACTAATGGAATTCACTCCCAAATGGTGGTTTATGCTTAAATAACCCTTTTGTAAGCATAAAAACACGTTTGAATTGAAAGAAACAGAAATATTCACTTGTCAAGTTTTTATGCGTGCAAAATGCTTTTCAGAGCGAGAGAAGCACTTTTTGACCAACAATGTGATTCTGACCTTTCAATGTTGATATTGCTCAAAACTAATGGAATTCACTACCAAATGGTGGTTTATGCTTAAATAACCCTTTTGTAAGCATAAAAACACGTTTGACTTGAAAGAAACAGAAATATTCACTTGTCAAGTTTTTATGCGTGCAAAATGCTTTTCAGAGCGAGAGAAGCACTTTTTGACCAACAATGTGATTCTGACCTTTCAATGTTGATATTGCTCAAAACTACTGGAATTCACTCCCAAATGGTGGTTTATGCTTACATAACCCTTTTGTAAGCATAATAACACGTTTGCATTGAAAGGAACAGAAATATTCACTTTTCTAGTTTTTATGTGTGCAAAATGCTTTTCAGAGCGAGAGAAGCACTTTTTGACCAACAATGTGATTCTGACCTTTCAATGTTGATATTGCTCAAAACTAATGGAATTGACTCCCAAATGGTGGTTTATGCTTAAATAACCCTTTTGTAAGCATAATAACACGTTTGCATTGAAAAGAACAGAAATATTCACTTGTCATGTTTTTATGTGTGCAAAATGCTTTTCAGAGCGAGAGAAGCACTTTTTGACCAACAATGTGATTCTGAACTTTCAATGTTGATATTGCTCAAAACTAATGGAATTGACTCCCAAATGGTGGTTTATGCTTAAATAACCCTTTTGTAAGCATAAAAACACGTTTGAATTGAAAGAAACAGAAATATTCACTTGTCAAGTTTTTATGCGTGCAAAATGCTTTTCAGAGCGAGAGAAGCACTTTTTGACCAACAATGTGATTCTGACCTTTCAATGTTGATATTGCTCAAAACTAATGGAATTGACTCCCAAATGGTGGTTTATGCTTAAATAACCCTTTTGTAAGCATAATAACACGTTTGCATTGAAAAGAACAGAAATATTCACTTGTCATGTTTTTATGCGTGCAAAATGCTTTTCAGAGCGAGAGAAGCACTTTTTGACCAACAATGTGATTCTGAACTTTCAATGTTGATATTGCTCAAAACTAATGGAATTCACTCCCAAATGGTGGTTTATGCTTAAATAACCCTTTTGTAAGCATAAAAACACGTTTGAATTGAAAGAAACAGAAATATTCACTTGTCAAGTTTTTATGCGTGCAAAATGCTTTTCAGAGCGAGAGAAGCACTTTTTGACCAACAATGTGATTCTGACCTTTCAATGTTGATATTGCTCAAAACTAATGGAATTCACTACCAAATGGTGGTTTATGCTTAAATAACCCTTTTGTAAGAATAAAAACACGTTTGAATTGAAAGAAACAGAAATATTCGCTTGTCAAGTTTTTATGCGTGCAAAATGCTTTTCAGAGCGAGAGAAGCACTTTTTGACCAACAATGTGATTCTGACCTTTCAATATTGATATTGCTCAAAACTACTGGAATTCACTCCCAAATGGTGGTTTATGCTTAAATAACCCTTTTGTAAGCATAATAACACGTTTGCATTGAAAGGAACAGAAATATTCCCTTTTCTAGTTTTTATGTGTGCAAAATGCTTTTCAGAGCGAGAGAAGCACTTTTTGACCAACAATGTGATTCTGACCTTTCAATGTTGATATTGCTCAAAACTAATGGAATTGACTCCCAAATGGTGGTTTATGCTTAAATAACCCTTTTGTAAGCATAATAACACGTTAGCATTGAAAAGAACAGAAATATTCACTTGTCATGTTTTTATGCGTGCAAAATGCTTTTCAGAGCGAGAGAAGCACTTTTTGACCAACAATGTGATTCTGACCTTTCAATGTTGATATTGCTCAAAACTAATGGAATTGACTCCCAAATGGTGGTTTATGCTTAAATAACCCTTTTGTAAGCATAATAACACGTTTGCATTGAAAAGAACAGAAATATTCACTTGTCATGTTTTTATGCGTGCAAAATGCTTTTCAGAGCGAGAGAAGCACTTTTTGACCAACAATGTGATTCTGAACTTTCAATGTTGATATTGCTCAAAACTAATGGAATTCACTCCCAAATGGTGGTTTATGCTTAAATAACCCTTTTGTAAGCATAAAAACACGTTTGAATTGAAAGAAACAGAAATATTCACTTGTCAAGTTTTTATGCGTGCAAAATGCTTTTCAGAGCGAGAGAAGCACTTTTGACCAACAATGTGATTCTGACCTTTCAATGTTGATATTGCTCAAAACTAATGGAATTCACTACCAAATGGTGGTTTATGCTTAAATAACCCTTTTGTAAGCATAAAAACACGTTTGAATTGAAAGAAACAGAAATATTCACTTGTCAAGTTTTTATGCGTGCAAAATGCTTTTCAGAGCGAGAGAAGCACTTTTTGACCAACAATGTGATTCTGACCTTTCAATGTTGATATTGCTCAAAACTACTGGAATTCACTCCCAAATGGTGGTTTATGCTTAAATAACCCTTTTGTAAGCATAATAACACGTTTGCATTGAAAGGAACAGAAATATTCACGTTTCTAGTTTTTATGTGTGCAAAATGCTTTTCAGAGCGAGAGAAGCACTTTTTGACCAACAATGCGATTCTAACCTTACAATGTTGATATTGCTCAAAACTAATGGAATTGACTCCCAAATGGTGGTTTATGCTTAAATAACCCTTTTGTAAGCATAATAACACGTTTGCATTGAAAGGAACAGAACTATTCACTTTTCTAGTTTTTATGTGTGCAAAATGCTTTTCAGAGCGAGAGAAGCACTTTTTGACCAACAATGTGATTCTGAACTTTCAATGTTGATATTGCTCAAAACTAATGGAATTGACTCCCAAATGGTGGTTTATGCTTAAATAACCCTTTTGTAAGCATAAAAACACGTTTGAATTGAAAGAAACAGAAATATTCCCTTTTCTAGTTTTTATGTGTGCAAAATGCTTTTCAGAGCGAGAGAAGCACTTTTTGACCAACAATGTGATTCTGAACTTTCAATGTTGATATTGCTCAAAACTAATGGAATTGACTCCCAAATTGTGGTTTATGCTTAAATAACCCTTTTGTAAGCATAATAACACGTTTGCATTGAAAAGAACAGAAATATTCACTTGTCATGTTTTTATGCGTGCAAAATGCTTTTCAGAGCGAGAGAAGCACTTTTGACCAACAATGTGATTCTGACCTTTCAATGTTGATATTGCTCAAAACTAATGGAATTGACTCCCAAATGGTGGTTTATGCTTAAATAACCCTTTTGTAAGCGTAATAACACGTTTGCATTGAAAAGAACAGAAATATTCACTTGTCATGTTTTTATGCGTGCAAAATGCTTTTCAGAGCGAGAGAAGCACTTTTTGACCAACAATGTGATTCTGAACTTTCAATGTTGATATTGCTCAAAACTAATGGAATTCACTCCCAAATGGTGGTTTATGCTTAAATAACCCTTTTGTAAGCATAAAAACACGTTTGAATTGAAAGAAACAGAAATATTCACTTGTCAAGTTTTTATGCGTGCAAAAATTCTTTTCAGAGCGAGAGAAGCACTTTTTGACCAACAATGTGATTCTGACCTTTCAATGTTGATATTGCTCAAAACTAATGGAATTCACTACCAAATGGTGGTTTATGCTTAAATAACCCTTTTGTAAGCATAAAAACACGTTTGAATTGAAAGAAACAGAAATATTCACTTGTCAAGTTTTTATGCGTGCAAAATGCTTTTCAGAGCGAGAGAAGCACTTTTTGACCAACAATGTGATTCTGACCTTTCAATATTGATATTGCTCAAAACTACTGGAATTCACTCCCAAATGGTGGTTTATGCTTAAATAACCCTTTTGTAAGCATAATAACACGTTTGCATTGAAAGGAACAGAAATATTCACTTTTCTAGTTTTTATGTGTGCAAAATGCTTTTCAGAGCGAGAGAAGCACTTTTTGACCAACAATGTGATTCTGACCTTTCAATGTTGATATTGCTCAAAACTAATGGAATTGACTCCCAAATGGTGGTTTATGCTTAAATAACCCTTTTGTAAGCATAATAACACGTTAGCATTGAAAAGAACAGAAATATTCACTTGTCATGTTTTTATGCGTGCAAAATGCTTTTCAGAGCGAGAGAAGCACTTTTTGACCAACAATGTGATTCTGACCTTTCAATGTTGATATTGCTCAAAACTAATGGAATTGACTCCCAAATGGTGGTTTATGCTTAAATAACCCTTTTGTAAGCATAATAACACGTTTGCATTGAAAAGAACAGAAATATTCACTTGTCATGTTTTTATGCGTGCAAAATGCTTTTCAGAGCGAGAGAAGCACTTTTTGACCAACAATGTGATTCTGAACTTTCAATGTTGATATTGCTCAAAACTACTGGAATTCACTCCCAAATGGTGGTTTATGCTTAAATAACCCTTTTGTAAGCATAATAACACGTTTGCATTGAAAGGAACAGAAATATTCACTTTTCTAGTTTTTATGTGTGCAAAATGCTTTTCAGAGCGAGAGAAGCACTTTTTGACCAACAATGCGATTCTAACCTTACAATGTTGATATTGCTCAAAACTAATGGAATTCACTCCCAAATGGTGGTTTATGCTTAAATAACCCTTTTGTAAGCATAAAAACACGTTTGAATTGAAAGAAACAGAAATATTCACTTGTCAAGTTTTTATGCGTGCAAAATGCTTTTCAGAGCGAGAGAAGCACTTTTTGACCAACAATGTGATTCTGACCTTTCAATGTTGATATTGCTCAAAACTAATGGAATTCACTACCATATGGTGGTTTATGCTTAAATAACCCTTTTGTAAGCATAAAAACACGTTTGAATTGAAAGAAACAGAAATATTCACTTGTCAAGTTTTTATGCGTGCAAAATGCTTTTCAGAGCGAGAGAAGCACTTTTTGACCAACAATGTGATTCTGACCTTTCAATGTTGATATTGCTCAAAACTACTGGAATTCACTCCCAAATGGTGGTTTATGCTTAAATAACCCTTTTGTAAGCATAATAACACGTTTGCATTGAAAGGAACAGAAATATTCACTTTTCTAGTTTTTATGTGTGCAAAATGCTTTTCAGAGCGAGAGAAGCACTTTTTGACCAACAATGTGATTCTGACCTTTCAATGTTGATATTGCTCAAAACTAATGGAATTGACTCCCAAATGGTGGTTTATGCTTAAATAACCCTTTTGTAAGCATAATAACACGTTTGCATTGAAAAGAACAGAACAATTCACTTGTCATGTTTTTATGCGTGCAAAATGCTTTTCAGAGCGAGAGAAGCACTTTTTGACCAACAATGTGATTCTGAACTTTCAATGTTGATATTGCTCAAAACTAATGGAATTCACTCCCAAATGGTGTTTTATGCTTAAATAACCCTTTTGTAAGCATAAAAACATGTTTGAATTGAAAGAAACAGAAATATTCACTTGTCAAGTTTTTATGCGTGCAAAATGCTTTTCAGAGCGAGAGAAGCACTTTTTGACCAACAATGTGATTCTGACCTTTCAATGTTTATATTGCTCAAAACTAATGGAATTCACTACCAAATGGTGGTTTATGCTTAAATAACCCTTTTGTAAGCATAAAAACACGTTTGAATTGAAAGAAACAGAAATATTCACTTGTCAAGTTTTTATGCGTGCAAAATGCTTTTCAGAGCGAGAGAAGCACTTTTTGACCAACAATGTGATTCTGACCTTTCAATGTCGATATTGCTCAAAACTACTGGAATTCACTCCCAAATGGTGGTTTATGCTTAAATAACCCTTTTGTAAGCATAATAACACGTTTGCATTGAAAGGAACAGAAATATTCACTTTTCTAGTTTTTATGTGTGCAAAATGCTTTTCAGAGCGAGAGAAGCACTTTTTGACCAACAATGCGATTCTAACCTTACAATGTTGATATTGCTCAAAACTAATGGAATTGACTCCCAAATGGTGGTTTATGCTTAAATAACCCTTTTGTAAGCATAATAACACGTTTGCATTGAAAGGAACAGAACTATTCACTTTTCTAGTTTTTATGTGTGCAAAATGCTTTTCAGAGCGAGAGAAGCACTTTTTGACCAACAATGTGATTCTGAACTTTCAATGTTGATATTGCTCAAAACTAATGGAATTCACTCCCAAATGGTGGTTTATGCTTAAATAACCCTTTTGTAAGCATAAAAACACGTTTGAATTGAAAGAAACAGAAATATTCCCTTTTCTAGTTTTTATGTGTGCAAAATGCTTTTCAGAGCGAGAGAAGCACTTTTTGACCAACAATGTGATTCTGACCTTTCAATGTTGATATTGCTCAAAACTAATGGAATTGACTCCCAAATGGTGGTTTATGCTTAAATAACCCTTTTGTAAGCATAATAACACGTTTGCATTGAAAAGAACAGAAATATTCACTTGTCATGTTTTTATGCGTGCAAAATGCTTTTCAGAGCGAGAGAAGCACTTTTTGACCAACAATGTGATTCTGACCTTTCAATGTTGATATTGCTCAAAACTAATGGAATTCACTCCCAAATGGTGGTTTATGCTTAAATAACCCTTTTGTAAGCATAAAAACACGTTTGAATTGAAAGAAACAGAAATATTCACTTGTCAAGTTTTTATGCGTGCAAAATGCTTTTCAGAGCGAGAGAAGCACTTTTTGACCAACAATGTGATTCTGACCTTTCAATGTTGATATTGCTCAAAACTAATGGAATTGACTCCCAAATGGTGGTTTATGCTTAAATAACCCTTTTGTAAGCATAATAACACGTTTGCATTGAAAAGAACAGAAATATTCACTTGTCATGTTTTTATGCGTGCAAAATGCTTTTCAGAGCGAGAGAAGCACTTTTTGACCAACAATGTGATTCTGACCTTTCAATGTTGATATTGCTCAAAACTAATGGAATTCACTACCAAATGGTGGTTTATGCTTAAATAACCCTTTTGTAAGCATAAAAACACGTTTGAATTGAAAGAAACAGAAATATTCACTTGTCAAGTTTTTATGCGTGCAAAATGCTTTTCAGAGCGAGAGAAGCACTTTTTGACCAACAATGTGATTCTGACCTTTCAATGTCGATATTGCTCAAAACTACTGAATTCACTCCCAAATGGTGGTTTATGCTTAAATAACCCTTTTGTAAGCATAATAACACGTTTGCATTGAAAGGAACAGAAATATTCCCTTTTCTACTTTTTATGTGTGCAAAATGCTTTTCAGAGCGAGAGAAGCACTTTTTGACCAACAATGTGATTCTGACCTTTCAATGTTGATATTGCTCAAAACTAATGGAATTGACTCCCAAATGGTGGTTTATGCTTAAATAACCCTTTTGTAAGCATAATAACACGTTTGCATTGAAAAGAACAGAAATATTCACTTGTCATGTTTTTATGCGTGCAAAATGCTTTTCAGAGCCAGAGAAGCACTTTTTGACCAACAATGTGATTCTGACCTTTCAATGTTGATATTGCTCAAAACTAATGGAATTGACTCCCAAATTGTGGTTTATGCTTAAATAACCCTTTTGTAAGCATAATAACACGTTTGCATTGAAAAGAACAGAAATATTCACTTGTCATGTTTTTATGCGTGCAAAATGCTTTTCAGAGCGAGAGAAGCACTTTTTGACCAACAATGCGATTCTAACCTTTCAATGTTGATATTGCTCAAAACTACTGGAATTCACTCCCAAATGGTGGTTTATGCTTAAATAACCCTTTTGTAAGCATAATAACACGTTTGCATTGAAAGGAACAGAAATATTCACTTTTCTAGTTTTTATGTGTGCAAAATGCTTTTCAGAGCGAGAGAAGCACTTTTTGACCAACAATGCGATTCTAACCTTACAATGTTGATATTGCTCAAAACTGATGGAATTCACTCCCAAATGGTGGTTTATGCTTAAATAACCCTTTTGTAAGCATAATAACACGTTTGCATTGAAAGGAACAGAACTATTCACTTTTCTAGTTTTTATGTGTGCAAAATGCTTTTCAGAGCGAGAGAAGCACTTTTTGACCAACAATGTGATTCTGAACTTTCAATGTTGATATTGCTCAAAACTAATGGAATTCACTCCCAAATGGTGGTTTATGCTTAAATAACCCTTTGTAAGCATAAAAACACGTTTGAATTGAAAGAAACAGAAATATTCACTTGTCAAGTTTTTATGCGTGCAAAATGCTTTTCAGAGCGAGAGAAGCACTTTTTGACCAACAATGTGATTCTGACCTTTCAATGTTGATATTGCTCAAAACTACTGGAATTCACTCCCAAATGGTGGTTTATGCTTAAATAACCCTTTTGTAAGCATAATAACACGTTTGCATTGAAAAGAACAGAAATATTCACTTGTCATGTTTTTATGCGTGCAAAATGCTTTTCAGAGCGAGAGAAGCACTTTTTGACCAACAATGCGATTCTAACCTTTCAATGTTGATATTGCTCAAAACTACTGGAATTCACTCCTAAATGGTGGTTTATGCTTAAATAACCCTTTTGTAAGCATAATAACACGTTTGCATTCAAAGGAACAGAAATATTCACTTTTCTAGTTTTTATGTGTGCAAAATGCTTTCAGAGCGAGAGAAGCACTTTTTGACCAAGAATGCGATTCTAACCTTACAATGTTGATATTGCTCAAAACTAATGGAATTCACTCCCAAATGGTGGTTTATGCTTAAATAACCCTTTTGTAAGCATAAAAACACGTTTGAATTGAAAGAAACAGAAATATTCACTTGTCAAGTTTTTATGCGTGCAAAATGCTTTTCAGAGCGAGAGAAGCACTTTTTGACCAACAATGTGATTCTGACCTTTCAATGTTGATATTGCTCAAAACTAATGGAATTCACTACCATATGGTGGTTTATGCTTAAATAACCCTTTTGTAAGCATAAAAACACGTTTGAATTGAAAGAAACAGAAATATTCACTTGTCAAGTTTTTATGCGTGCAAAATGCTTTTCAGAGCGAGAGAAGCACTTTTTGACCAACAATGTGATTCTGACCTTTCAATGTTGATATTGCTCAAAACTACTGGAATTCACTCCCAAATGGTGGTTTATGCTTAAATAACCCTTTTGTAAGCATAATAACACGTTTGCATTGAAAGGAACAGAAATATTCACTTTTCTAGTTTTTATGTGTGCAAAATGCTTTTCAGAGCGAGAGAAGCACTTTTTGACCAACAATGCGATTCTAACCTTACAATGTTGATATTGCTCAAAACTAATGGAATTCACTCCCAAATGGTGGTTTATGCTTAAATAACCCTTTTGTAAGCATAATAACACGTTTGCATTGAAAGGAACAGAACTATTCACTTTTCTAGTTTTTATGTGTGCAAAATGCTTTTCAGAGCGAGAGAAGCACTTTTTGACCAACAATGTGATTCTGAACTTTCAATGTTGATATTGCTCAAAACTAATGGAATTCACTCCCAAATGGTGGTTTATGCTTAAATAACCCTTTTGTAAGCATAAAAACACGTTTGAATTGAAAGAAACAGAAATATTCACTTGTCAAGTTTTTATGCGTGCAAAATGCTTTTCAGAGCGAGAGAAGCACTTTTTGACCAACAATGCGATTCTAACCTTACAATGTTGATATTGCTCAAAACTAATGGAATTCACTCCCAAATGGTGGTTTATGCTTAAATAACCCTTTTGTAAGCATAATAACACGTTTGCATTGAAAGGAACAGAACTATTCACTTTTCTAGTTTTTATGTGTGCAAAATGCTTTTCAGAGCGAGAGAAGCACTTTTTGACCAACAATGTGATTCTGAACTTTCAATGTTGATATTGCTCAAAACTAATGGAATTCACTCCCAAATGGTGGTTTATGCTTAAATAACCCTTTTGTAAGCATAAAAACACGTTTGAATTGAAAGAAACAGAAATATTCACTTGTCAAGTTTTTATGCGTGCAAAATGCTTTTCAGAGCGAGAGAAGCACTTTTTGACCAACAATGTGATTCTGAACTTTCAATGTTGATATTGCTCAAAACTAATGGAATTCACTACCAAATGGTGGTTTATGCTTAAATAACCCTTTTGTAAGCGTAAAAACACGTTTGAATTGAAAGAAACAGAAATATTCACTTGTCAAGTTTTTATCCGTGCAAAATGCTTTTCAGAGCGAGAGAAGCACTTTTTGACCAACAATGTAATTCTGACCTTTCAATGTTGATATTGCTCAAAACTAATGGAATTCACTCCCAAATGGTGGTTTATGCTTAAATAACCCTTTTGTAAGCATAAAAACACGTTTGAATTGAAAGAAACAGAAATATTCACTTGTCAAGTTTTTATGCGTGCAAAATGCTTTTCAGAGCGAGAGAAGCACTTTTTGACCAACAATGTGATTCTGACCTTTCAATGTTGATATTGCTCAAAACTACTGGAATTCACTCCCAAATGGTGGTTTATGCTTAAATAACCCTTTTGTAAGCATAATAACACGTTTGCATTGAAAGGAACAGAAATATTCACTTTTCTAGTTTTTATGTGTGCAAAATGCTTTTCAGAGCGAGAGAAGCACTTTTTGACCAACAATGCGATTCTAACCTTACAATGTTGATATTGCTCAAAACTAATGGAATTGACTCCCAAATGGTGGTTTATGCTTAAATAACCCTTTTGTAAGCATAATAACACGTTTGCATTGAAAGGAACAGAACTATTCACTTTTCTAGTTTTTATGTGTGCAAAATGCTTTTCAGAGCGAGAGAAGCACTTTTTGACCAACAATGTGATTCTGAACTTTCAATGTTGATATTGCTCAAAACTAATGGAATTGACTCCCAAATGGTGGTTTATGCTTAAATAACCCTTTTGTAAGCATAAAAACACGTTTGAATTGAAAGAAACAGAAATATTCCCTTTTCTAGTTTTTATGTGTGCAAAATGCTTTTCAGAGCGAGAGAAGCACTTTTTGACCAACAATGTGATTCTGACCTTTCAATGTTGATATTGCTCAAAACTAATGGAATTGACTCCCAAATGGTGGTTTATGCTTAAAT
>NW_027641566.1:0-2500 GCF_949987615.1 Pollachius pollachius
AGACAGATGGGGAAGACAATGAGCCACACACACACTCAAACACACACACACACACACACACACACACACACACACACACACACACTACCACACACACATGCTTGCCCTTTAAACTATAGGGAGCATAGCATGCCCCATATCCTCTCTCTCTGTCTCTCTCTTTCTCTCTCCCTCTATCTCTCTGTCTCTCTCTCTCTCTCTCTCTCTCTCTCTCTCTCTCTCTCTCTCTGTCTCTCTCTCCCTCTCTCTCTCTCTCTCTCTGTCCCTCTCTCTCTCTCTCTCTCTCCCTCTCTCTCTCCCTCTCTCTCTCTCGCTCTCTCTCTCTCTCTCTCGACCCCTCTCCTGCCCCCGCTTCCCCTTCTAGCTCCTCCTGGACGTGTTCTCCTCGTCCTGACCTCCTCTGCTGAAGGGGTTGAACACAACCCAGGCAGCTGGGAGGCAGCTGATGGAGTGAGAGATAGGGAGGGAGGGAGGGGGGAGGGAGGGGGGGTAAGAAAGTGTGGCTACGCTCAGATACCACCTGTTGGACTGAGCCACACCACCGCTAAACCCCCCAATCCATTTTTTGTTTGTGGTGTCTATTCCTCCCTCTCTATCCTCCCCCCCCCCCCCATCTCTCTCTCTCCCCCACCTCTCTCTCTCTCTCCCCCACCTCTCTCTCTCTCTCCCCCACCTCTCTCTCTCTCCCCCCCCCCCTCTCTCTCTCTCTCCCCCACCTCTCTCTCTCTCAGGTTTCCTCACAAACAAACCTCAGCTGTCGGACAGACAGACACTTTGGGGACGCCGCCCCTCCCCTCCGTCTCTTTGTCCTGGCCCTATCTAAACTCCATCTTTATCGCTCTCTCGATCTAAGCCATCGCTCTTATTTTCACGAGGCTGTTTCCCGTCTCTTATGTACCGGCACCGGGTTGATATTTAATATTTTAGTTAGTGTTTAAAGGGTAGACAGGGCAGGGTTCGGGGCTAGTGTGCCCGGTCTTTAAGGGTCTCATGTTGATGACATTGTCCCGGCTTGTACCACCACACTTTGTTGCACTGGTTTGAACTCAATTGAACAAAAGTATATTCTGTCGTATTCTGTCTTTTTGTCGTTGAGGGTGATTTGTTGTTTTGGCAAAAACAGTGAATAAAGTGTTGGCTAACACAAAACACAAAGCAAAACCTCCATACAAGAACCCATTTAAGACGTATAATGGTTTACTCCTTATATATTCCTTATATTTTTTGCATCTGTATTTAAGCATCTCTTTAACAAGTGAGAGCAGGAAAAATGTCATTTAAATGTCTAATGCTTTATATCGTTACTTCTCTGACTAATCAGTTTATTGTTATGAAACATGAAACTTTACAAGCCGCTTATTAGCACAGATAATAAAGATAATGATGTATTCATTAATTTGCTGTTAAATAATTAACTTGCATTAGCATGTAGCTATAAATGTGTTTAACATTTAATTAACTGATAAAATATACAAAGGAATAGGAGAAGGATTTTATTCCAACTCCCACCATGAATGATTTTTATGTTTGTGGGTGGGCTCCGTTTTCATTTCTTAATTTCTTCATTTTTTCTTCATCTCTTTATCTGTACATAGCTGTTGATCAGATAATACAAATGTCGAACTCCCATGAATTATGTAGACATAATTCTATATTATCATAATGATCAATGATGACGCATTTGTTACATCTGAACGCAATCATTGCCAAGTTCCTCTTCCTGTGATATCACCAGGGAACTAGCTATTGGTTCATTTTAATCTTTCTCTTCAAATTCTGAAAAATGTTTCGGTTAAATTATTGAGAAATGAACTCTGAGATGATATAATATCTAAACTAGCCCTGTGGACGCATTAACCATGGTTACTTTACTAGTGGGTGTTTGTCTCTTATCTCTCTCTCTCTCTCTCTCTCTCTCTCTGCCTCACTCTCTCTCTCTCTCTCTCTCTCTCTCTCTCTCTCTCTCTCTCTCTCTCTCGCTCTTTATCTCTCTCACTCTCACTCTATATTTATAAATAAGAGGCACTTTTAATGTTGTTTATCAAAGAAAATCAAATATAGAGGGAAAAAAGGAAAGTGTTGCTCAAAAAATGTGTTTAAATCCAGAGAAAGAGGGAGAGGTATAGAGAGAGAAAGTGAAAGGGTTGATTTGATGTTGTTTATCAGCCGCCGAGTGTTTAGGGGGAAGTCTCTTCTCTCTCTCTTTCTCTTCCTTGCTCCTATCCTCGCTCTGAGCCCACGGCCTCGAGATAATGGACCAATCGGACGACAGTTTACTCCCCTGGTGTCGGGTTCCAGTCAATAGAATCGTCTAGGCATGGACGGGCTGATGGCAGATGTCTCTGGTCGACAAAGTAAATGTCCCTTGACTACTTTTTTTTTTTCTTTACTCCTTTCTTTTGCTTATTCACTCTGCTCTCAGTCAAAAGGAGACACATTCCTTCCTTGTATTGAATGTCGCTCTGTCAGAGTGTTCTTTCCTAGTGGCGTAAAAAAAGAA
>NW_027641566.1:10000-13995 GCF_949987615.1 Pollachius pollachius
TTCTATGACAACAGAGAACAGGTGTGCTCATTATGGGTTCCATGTGCTACCGATGACTGCTCTGATTCTCCTAGCGAGTTTTCCTCCGCCACAGCTGCGCCGGACGTTCCGGCTATTGGTGTGGACACTATGGGGTCACTGAATTGTAGATTACCTCCTCATCTGCATTTGAGAAGTTTGGGGTGGGGGGACGGGGGGGGGGGGGGGGGGGTCTTTTGGTCTGTCACAGGTGTGTTGGCGTGTGAGTGCATTGTGCGTTGGCCAAATATCTGTCCTTAGGTGAGTTTGTACGTCCATGTTTGTGTCCACGTCGGTGGGTAGGACTAAGATGCTACAGAATATCTTAGAATACTTTGGTTCAAGAAATCTTAAAAACTTTTACCTCCTTTGTCCCCTTTAACCTATTCCTTAATATTCCGGTTTAAGGCAGCCAGTAAAACTGCATTTACCCTCCTGTGGCACATCCTACCTGCACACTAAACTAATTATCTGCTTGTTGTAGTGCGTGTAGTTTTAGTGGGTAACGACACAATCCTTTAATCCCCAAACCCGATTGGTTCTGTCCTGGCCATGGATTTAGTAAAGGTGGTCACCGACTGCTCTTACCTTTGTTTCCTCGAGTTTCCCTTCCAGACGGACCGTCTCAGCGGACCCTGTCAGCCGTCTGTACCCGACCAGACCAAAGCACAAGCAGAACACACCCTTCCTTCGCTGGTCCTTCACTTTGTGCACCAGCGTCATTCTGACGACCTTAAACCACCCGGAGCAGAGGGCTGGATCCGGAGGCCAGGGGGTTTATAATGTCTGCATTCCATTCCTGGCCCCGGAACGTGCCCGGCATTGTCTGTGTGCACGTTGCGCTGTGCTCGGCTTTGACATTAACACCGTTTAGGTTTTCCTTTCCGATGTTTTTTTTTTCCACATCCTTCGATTCGCTCTGAATACCGGGAACTGCTGAGATTCACAAACAGAGTGAGGGTCCCTGGAATTCCAAAGGAGCTCCGTACATAATCATGGCAAAAGGTTTCATTCCATTGTGTGTCCTCCTTCTCCCCTCCTCCTCCTCCTCCTCCTCCTCTTCCTCCACCCACTCCTCCACCTCCTCGCTGGCCAGTTCTAAGACGGTCTCCTGGCTCTCGGAGGGCGGCTCACTGGTGAGGAAGCGAAACAAAAGTCCTTCAAGAGCGGAGAAGGAGAAAAAAGAAGAAGAGGAAAGAGAAAAGAAAAAAGAAGAGGGTTAGGTAGCAGTGAGGCAGAGGGAACGACGAACACAAACTGCGGTGGGGCGTCCCGTCGCAGGCTGACGGGAAGGCCAGGTGCGCCGTGTCTCCGTCTGTGAATCACCACATCCACGTGTTGCGTGTCAGACGGCGCTCCTGCGTGTGTGTCTCGGTGCACACTACCTG
The DNA here is from genome assembly GCF_949987615.1 of Pollachius pollachius. Lineage (NCBI taxonomy): Eukaryota > Metazoa > Chordata > Actinopteri > Gadiformes > Gadidae > Pollachius > Pollachius pollachius. The sequence continues at coordinate 11,407 of NW_027641566.1, forward strand.
TTGCGCGCACAATGCACGTCGTGCATGCCCAGGCGTCTACGTGCGTGCACTCCTTGAGGAGGTGCATGCGTGTGTGCCTACGTGCGCGTGCGTGTGTGCACACACGCACGCACGTGTGTTGTCTCTGTTGTTTTGCGTGCATGTTTGCGTTTGCACATCTGCTGCCTTTGCACATATATAACCCCACCCCCATAGACGGTCCATAACCGAACAGCGCTAGCATGTGATGGTGGCAGTGCGGCGGCGTGATTGATGACGAGAACGTCTGTTAATCACTCACCCTGGAGGTAATTACTCTGCGTTGGCGGCGGAGGGAGAGGAACGCCTCACCGCTCCTCTCAGTCTGCACCCAGAAGGTGTGGATCGGAGCATGTTGTTACGGCAAGACGCGGGAGTGGAGCCCAACCACCGCCGGCTGGAAAACAAGGAGCAGCATCCTCAGGCCTACGCAGTGCATTAGGAGTTACGTAAGGTATACACACAGCAGGGGTTGCGCGATGGGGTGTGTGCGTAGTGTGTGTGTGTACGTGTGTGCACGGCTTACGAAGGTGTGAGGGATGGGATGAAGGCATCTGTGTGTGTGTGCGTGTGTGTATGCATGTGTGTGAACTTGTGCATTTGTGTGTGTATGTGCGTATGGTTTGGTTTGTGTGTGTGTGTGTGTGTGTGAGCGATGCGTGTGTGTCTAAATGCCCTCTCTGTTAAAGCTGTTCTACAGTTGGGTCGGGCGATTACGAAAGAATCCTCAGAAGGTCATCGTTTGTGTTGTTGTGCGATCACGACATGTATGCACACACTACTCTACAGTGAAACCCTACCCACAGCGCGCGCAATGAGTGGGAATGAGTCATCGCCTCTCACACACAACTCCAACAGACAACAAGGAACACAGTAGAGGAGCTGTTTATGTAACGCGTCAACCAGCGGGATCTGACGTTACGTAAGACCAAAAACTGGCGCCGAGAGCTTCACAACGCGATGAGCAAATGAGGTTAAATCAGCGTTCAAGAGAGACGTTTTGAACCAGACCTTGTGATTAACGTTACATATTAAATAACATTTGGTAGGTCGACTTATGGCCCTGTTTATGATGTTGTCCGACAATGTAAAGGAGGACTGTAGGTCTGCTTAAACGATGCAATGTGTGTAAAGCGAAAGGATAAACCGTTTTTTTTACATATTTTTCAGAGGACTCGGTTGGTTTTTATCTGTGAAAGTGAAACTTTTCATATCCACCAAAGTTTGGTACTTAAAATTTCAACTAAAGTTCCACAGTCAGGAAAAACTCCAACGTACCTCACTTGCACTTTCTCAACTCAAAACCAGTAGAATTCCAATTGATTACTTTTCTCGATTTGGTGCAGGAGCTTCCATTTTGGGGGAGCATCCATCTTGCAGCTCCCTGTAGCGGTGGAGCTGTGTCGTCAGCCAGGCCACAGATGTCACTGTTGTGCAATCGTGTTAATTGCTTTAATTATTGCCGGCTGCACAGGGGAACAGAACCACGTAAACATGCCGTCTCGTACAAGCTCATCCATATTATTCAGGGCTAATGGATTCCCACTCCCTCTTTAAAACAGATCTGTGTTTGCTCTCTCTCTCTCTCTCTCTCTCTCTCTCTCTCTTCTACACACACACGCACACAGGTGGATGAAGTGTGTCTGTGGCGGTCCCGTTACAGTGTATTGCATCAGGCGTGGTTAATGTGTACCCTTGATTTCACTCTATTATCGCCCTCTCACTAAATTCCTCGGCAGACAGAGAACCAACGGCCCCGCCGACAGCGAATCAAAGGGGCAGTTTCCCCTTGACTGGTACTGACCCGCACTTTATTAAGTGAACCAGGGAATGCTCTAATATTCACTATGGGCTCTGGAATAACAACTACGTACCATGAACAACGATGTACAGCACGCTGGTATAATATAATACCTGTCTATAAATACATCATCCTTTTGATATTCATAAAGAATGTCTTCACTTGGAAAATAATATTAATACTTATATTTGATATTTAATTGTATATTGTCCAATGTTTTCTCTTCTATGTAACAGGTAGAACAGGTTGCCATGAGAGGGTACATGTATCTAGGGCCGATGTTCTCTCGGGATTTGACAAAATGACGTGGATACCACAAACTGATTTAACTTCTGGAATCACAGAGTGATGCCAGCCCTCGTGGTTGACAATGGAGAGGTAATGTGATGGTTTTATGTTCCTTATTCTGTTGTTCATGTTTTAACAGTGTGGTGGGCAGACAGACAGAGAGATATACAGACAGACAGACAGACAGACAGACAGACAGACAGACAGACAGACAGACAGACAGACATAGGAGAGCAGCCCAGACAGCTCACTGGCCTTTGATCATTGTATTATTTACGCCGGATGGAAGTGCCCGTAGCTTGGCCTGTTAGCGCTAACCGCGTAGCACGTAGCTTAGCCTCCCAGACGGAATACGCTACACACACACAGGTCAGGGAGGGGAGTGAGCACAGCTTCCTCTCTCTCTCTCTCTCTCTCTCTCTCTCTCTCTCTCTCTCTCTCTCGCTCTCTTTCCCTGTTCCATCTTCCTGTTTTGTCTAATG
>NW_027641565.1:7500-15000 GCF_949987615.1 Pollachius pollachius
TTCAGGGGCCCACCGCTACCACCACTCCGGTTTGGCACTCGACACTCAGGGTGGGCGTTGTGGTGGGATCCGCACAACGCCCGGGGTACCGGGCTTTGAGAAACAATCGTACAGGCGAACCGTGGCCGTAAGGAGAACATCCAAGGATGTAAAGTCGGACACCCGTATGAGGCCGACCTCTCCGTAACCACGGCCCGCCCTCGCAGGACACCTAGGACAGACGGGGCTACTCGGCTACTCGCGTCGTCTAGCACACCCACCAAAAGGCAGGAGCACTGGATTCGGGCACACGTTGTGAGGCACCCTTCGTGTGGAACGAAAGCCACACTGGGGCCCTCACTGAGGTGTGCCGCTTAGACCATTTCCGTCGGACGCTCGCCAACATGCCGGACCGCTTGGGTCCGTGGGCTGAAGGGACGGGGCACCAGCAGTCACCTATTGACTGTGCACCTACTGTCTCCGACCTATACTAGGATGGGGGTATGTCCTTCAAAACAGGCCCACAAAACGGTATCAGGCGAAGCCCATAAATCCACAGTGAGCGGACTGTGAAACTTCTTATTTTCGACACCCCTGGTATATATTACCATCCCTGGTAGTCTAAAACGAACCCATGGGAGTCTAAAATGAACCCATGGGATTCTAAACACAACCCATGGTAGTCTAAAACGAACCCATGGGAGTCTAGCAAAAAAAGAACTTAGAAAAATAACGCTTGGATTTTCATTCCTCCAGGCTCACACCGACTCACTGCACCACCCAGTCCGAGTAGGGGACCCGTTTCGGACTCAGACTCTGAGTGGTCCCTCTACTCTGGAGCCTCAGGAAGACCTCCAGACAGGGGGCCACCAACTGCACCACTTTGGCCGAATGGGGGACCCGTTTCGGCCTCAGACTCTGAGTGGTCCCGCTCCTCTGGAGCCTCAGGAAGACCTCCAGACAGGGGGCCCACTAACTGCACCACTTAGGCCGAGTAGGGGACCCGTTTCGGCCTCAGACTCTGAGTGGTCCCGCTCCTCTGGAGCCTCAGGAAGACCTCCAGACAGGGGGCCCACTAACTGCACCACTCAGGCCGAGTAGGGGACCCGTTTCGGCCTCAGACTCTGAGTGGTCCCGCTCCTCTGGAGCCTCAGGAAGACCTCCAGACAGGGGACCCACTAACTGCACCACTCAGGCCGAGTAGGGGAACCGTTCCGGCCTCAGACTCTGAGTGGTCCCGCTCCTCTGGAGCCTCACCAAGACCTCCAGACAGGGGGCCCACTAACTGCACCACTTAGGCCGAGTAGGGGACCCGTTTCGGCCTCAGACTCTGAGTGGACCCGCTCCTCTGGGGCCTCAGGAAGACCTCCAGACAGGGGGCCACCAACTGCACCATTCAGTCCGAGTAGGGGACCCGTTTCGGCCTCAGACTCTGAGTGGACCCGCTCCTCTGGAGCCTCAGGAAGACCTCCAGACAGGGGGCCCACTAACTCCACCACTTAGGCCGAGTAGGGGACCCGTTTCGGCCTCAGACTCTGAGTGGACCCACTCCTCTGGAGCCTCAGGAAGACCTCCAGACAGGGGGCCCACTAACTGCACCACTTAGGCCGAGTAGGGGACCCGTTTCGGCCTCAGACTCTGAGTGGACCCGCTCCTCTGGAGCCTCAGGAAGACCTCCAGACAGGGGGCCACCAACTGCACCACTTAGGCCGAGTAGGGGACCCGTTTCGGCCTCAGACTCTGAGTGGTCCCTCTCCTCTGGAGCCTCAGGAAGACCTCCAGACAGGGGGCCACCAACTGCACCACTTAGGCCGAATGGGGGACCCGTTTCGGCCTCAGACTCTGAGTGGTCCCGCTCCTCTGGAGCCTCAGGAAGACCTCCAGACAGGGGGCCCACTAACTGCACCACTTAGGCCGAGTAGGGGACCCGTTTCGGCCTCAGACTCTGAGTGGACCCGCTCCTCTGGAGCCTCAAGAAGACCTCCAGACAGGGGGCCACCAACTGCACCACTCAGGCCGAGTAGGGGACCCGTTTCGGCCTCAGACACTGAGTGGTCCCGCTCCTCTGGAGCCTCAGGAAGACCTCCAGACAGGGGGCCCGCTTACTGCACCACTTAGGCCGAGTAGGGGACCCGTTTCGGCCTCAGACTCTGAGTGGACCCGCTCCTCTGGAGCCTCACCAAGACCCCCAGACAGGGGGCCACCAACTGCACCACTTAGGCCGAGTAGGGGACCCGTTTCGGCCTCAGACTCTGAGTGGACCCGCTCCTCTGGAGCCTCAAGAAGACCTCCAGACAGGGGGCCACCAACTGCACCACTCAGGCCGAGTAGGGGACCCGTTTCGGCCTCAGACACTGAGTGGTCCCGCTCCTCTGGAGCCTCAGGAAGACCTCCAGACAGGGGGCCCGCTTACTGCACCACTTAGGCCGAGTAGGGGACCCGTTTCGGCCTCAGACTCTGAGTGGACCCGCTCCTCTGGAGCCTCACCAAGACCCCCAGACAGGGGGCCACCAACTGCACCACTTAGGCCGAGTAGGGGACCCGTTTCGGCCTCAGACTCTGAGTGGACCCGCTCCTCTGGAGCCTCAAGAAGACCTCCAGACAGGGGGCCACCAACTGCACCACTCAGGCCGAGTAGGGGACCCGTTTCGGCCTCAGACTCTGAGTGGACCCGCTCCTCTGGAGCCTCAGGAAGACCTCCAGACAGGGGGCCCACTAACTGCACCACATGGGCCGAGTAGGGGACCCGTTTCGGACTTAGACGCCAAGTGGTCCCGCACCCCTGGATGGTTCTAGAGACCCCCAGACCAGGGGCCACCAACTGCACCACTTGGGCCGAGTAGGGGACCCGTTTCGGCCTTAGACGCCACGTGGTCCCGCTCCTCTGGAGCCTCAGGAAGACCTCCAGACCGGGGGCCACCAACGGCACCACTCAGTCCGACCAGGGGACACCTTTCGGCCTTAGACGCCACGTGGTCCCGCTCCTCTGGAGCCTCAGGAAGACCTCCAGGGCCAGGGGCCACCTTTCCTATATGCCAAACAACCACTGTCCTGCAAAACAGGCCCACAAAACGGTATCAGGCGAAGCCCATAAATCCACAGTGAGCGGACTGTGAAACTTCTTATTTTCGACACCCCTGGTATATATTACCATCCCTGGTAGTCTAAAACGAACCCATGGGAGTCTAAAATGAACCCATGGGATTCTAAACACAACCCATGGTAGTCTAAAACGAACCCATGGGAGTCTAGCAAAAAAAGAACTTAGAAAAATAACGCTTGGATTTTCATTCCTCCAGGCTCACACCGACTCACTGCACAACTCAGTCCGAGTAGGGGACCCATATCGGACTCAGACTCTGAGTGGACCCGCTGCTCTGGAGCCTCAGGAAGACCTCCAGACAGGGGGCCACCAACTGCACCACTTAGGCCGAATAGGGGACCCGTTTCGGACTCAGACTCTGCGTGGTCCCGCTCCTCTGGAGCTGCAGGAAGACCCCCAGACAGGGGGCCACCGACTGCCCCACTTAGGCCGAATAGGGGACCCGTTTCGGCCTCAGACTCTGCGTGGTCCCGCTCCTCTGGAGCCTCAGGAAGACCTCCAGACCTGGGGCCCACCAACTGCCCCACTTAGGCCGAGAAGGGGACCCGTTTCGGCCAAAGACTCTGAGTGGACCCGCTGCTCTGGAGCCTCAGGAAGACCTCCAGACAGGGGGCCACCAACTGCACCACTTAGGCCGAATAGGGGACCCGTTTCGGACTCAGACTCGGAGTGGTCCCGCTCCTCTGGAGCATCAGGAAGACCTCCAGACAGGGGGCCACCAACTGCCCCACTTAGGCCGAGTAGGGGACCCGTTTCGGCCTCAGACTCTGCGTGGTCCCGCTCCTCTGGAGCATCAGGAAGACCTCCAGACAGGGGGCCACCCACTGCCCCACTTAGGCCGAGTAAGGGACCCGTTTCGGCCTCAGACTCTGCGTGGTCCCGCTCCTCTGGAGCCGCAGGAAGACCTCCAGACCTGGGGCCACCAACTGCCCCACTTAGGCCGAGAAGGGGACCCGTTTCGGCCTCAGACTCTGAGTGGACCCGCTGCTCTGGAGCCTCAGGAAGACCTCCAGACAGGGGGCAACTAACTGCCCCACTTAGGCCGAGAAGGGGACCCGTTTCGGCCTCAGACTCTGAGTGGTCCCGCTCCTCTGGAGCCTCAGGAAGACCCCCAGACAGGGGGCCACCAACTGCACCACTTAGGCCGAGTAGGGGACCCGTTTCGGCCTCAGACTCTGCGTGGTCCCGCTCCTCTGGAGCCGCAGGAAGACCTCCAGACCTGGGGCCACCAACTGCCCCACTTAGGCCGAGAAGGGGACCCGTTTCGGCCTCAGACTCTGAGTGGACCCGCTGCTCTGGAGCCTCAGGAAGACCTCCAGACAGGGGGCCACTAACTGCCCCACTTTGGCCGAGAAGGGGACCCGTTTCGGCCTCAGACTCTGAGTGGTCCCGCTCCTCTGGAGCCTCAGGAAGACCCCCAGACAGGGGGCCGACAACTGCACCACTTAGGCCGAATGGGGGACCCGTTTCGGACTTAGACGGCAAGTGGTCCCGCTCCTCTGGAGCCTCAGGAAGACCTCCAGACCGTGGACCACCAACTGCACCACTCGGGCCGAGTAGGGGACCCGTTTCGGCCTTAGACGCCACGTGGTCCCGCTCCTCTGGAGCCTCAGGAAGACCTCCAGACCGTGGACCACCAACTGCACCACTCGGGCCGAGTAGGGGACCCGTTTCGGCCTTAGACGCCACGTGGTCCCGCTCCTCTGGAGCCTCAGGAAGACCTCCAGACCGTGGACCACCAACTGCACCACTCGGGCCGAGTAGGGGACCCGTGTCGGCCTTAGACGCCACGTGGTCCCGCTCCTCTGGAGCCTCAGGAAGACCTCCAGACCGTGGACCACCAACTGCACCACTCAGTCCGACCAGGGGACCCGTTTCGGCCTTAGACGCCACGTGGTCCTGCTCCTCTGGAGCCTCAGGAAGACCTCCAGACCGGGGGTCACCAACGGCACCACTCAGTCCGACCAGGGGACCCGTTTCGGCCTTAGACGCCACGTGGTCCTGCTCCTCTGGAGCCTCAGGAAGACCTCCAGACCGGGGGTCACCAACGGCACCACTCAGTCCGACCAGGGGACCCGAATCGGCCTTAGACGCCACGGGGTCCCGCTCCTCTGGAGCCTCAGGAAGACTTCCAGACCAGGGGCCACCTTTCTTATATGTCAAACGACCACTGTCCTGCAAAACAGGCCCACAAAACGGTACCAGGCGAAGCCCATAAATTCACAGTGAGCGGACTGTGAAATTTCTTATTTTCGAGACCCCTGCTAACCCTATATTACCATCCCTGGTAGTCTAAAACGAACCCATGGGAGTCTAGCAGAAAAATGACTTAGAAAAAAAACGCTTGGTTTTTCAAACGAAGCCAAGGAATCCACAGTGAGCGGACTGTGAAATTTCTTGTTTAACAATTTATAATAATAATAATAGTTAATAATAAGAATAATAATTAGAATAATAATAAGAATAATAATAATAAGAATAATAATAATAATAATAATAATAAGAATAATAATAAGAATAAGAATAAGAAGAATAACAATAAGAGTAACAATACAAAGAAGAATAACAATAAGAATAAGAGGAATAACAATAAGAAATCAGGTCTCAGCACCAATCCCACATGCTCTCTGTCCCTCCCTTGCCATGGGAGCCCACACACACACACACACACACACACACACACACACACACACACACACACACACACACACACACACACACACACACACACACACACACACACACACACAACACCTCTATCTCTACCCAGGAATAGGAGGCTCAGCTCTGGTGTGTGTGTTTCCAGCTTCCCCCTACAGGCCCCCACACACACAACACCTCTATCTCTACCCAGGAATAGGAGGCTCAGCTCTGGGATGAGTGTTTCCAGCTTCCCCCTATAGGCCCACACACACACAAGTCCTCTGTCTCTACCCAGGAATAGGAGGCTCAGCACTGTTGTGTGTGTTTCCAGCTTCCCCCTATAGTCCCCACACACAAAATACCTCTATTTCTACCCAGGAAAAGGAGGCTCAGCTCTGGTGTGTGTGTTTCCAGCTTCCCCCTATAGGCCCCCACACACACACACACACAACACCTCTATCTCTACCCAGGAATAGGAGGCTCAGCTCTGGGATGAGTGTTTCCAGCTTCCCCCTATGGGCCCAAACACACAAGTCCTCTGTCTCTACCCAGGAATAGGAGGCTCAGCACTGGTGTGTGTGTGTTTCCAGCTTCCCCCTATAGTCCCCACACACAAAATACCTCTATTTCTACCCAGGAAAAGGAGGCTCAGCTCTGGTGTGTGTGTTTCCAGCTTCCCCCTATAGTCCCCACACACAAAATACCTCTATTTCTACCCAGGAAAAGGAGGCTCAGCTCTGGTGTGTGTGTTTCCAGCTTCCCCCTATAGGCCCCCCCCCACACACACAACACCTCTATCTCTACCCAGGAATAGGAGGCTCAGCTCTGGGAGGAGTGTTTCCAGCTTCCCCCTATAGGCCCAAACACACAAGTCCTCTGTCTCTACCCAGGAATAGGAGGCTCAGCACTGGTGTGTGTGTGTGTTTCCAGCTTCCCCCTATAGTCCCCACACACAAAATACCTCTATTTCTACCCAGGAAAAGGAGGCTCAGCTCTGGTGTGTGTGTTTCCAGCTTCCCCCTATAGGCCCCCCCACACACACACAACACCCCTATCTCTACCCAGGAATAGGAGGCTCAGCTCTGGGATGAGTGTTTCCAGCTTCCCCCTATGGGCCCAAACACACAAGTCCTCTGTCTCTACCCAGGAATAGGAGGCTCAGCACTGGTGTGTGTGTGTGTTTCCAGCTTCCCCCTATAGTCCCCACACACACAAAATACCTCCATCCCTACCCAGGAATAGGAGCCTCAACTCGGGGATGTGTGTTTCCAGCTTCCCCCCATAGGCCCACACTCACTCTATCCCTACCCAGGAATTGGAGGCCCAGCTCTGGGATAAGTGTTTCCATCTCCCCCTGTAGACCCATACCCACACACACACACACACACACACACACACACACACACACACACACACACACACACACACACACACACACACACACACACACACACACACACACACACACACACACACACACACACACACTCCATCCCTACCCAGGAACAGGAGCCTCAACTCGGGGATGTGTGTTTCCAGCTTCCCCCCATAGGCCCACACTCACTCTATCCCTACCCAGGAATTGGAGGCCCAGCTCTGGGATAAGTGTTTCCATCTCCCCCTGTAGACCCATACCCACACACACACACACACACACACACACACACACACACACACACACACACACACACACACACACACACACACACACACACACACACACACACACACACACACACTCCATCCCTACCCAGGAACAGGAGCCTCAACTCGGG
>NW_027641565.1:25000-26457 GCF_949987615.1 Pollachius pollachius
CACTTAGGCCGAGTAGGGGACCCGTTTCGGCCTCAGACTCTGAGTGGACCCGCTCCTCTGGAGCCTCAAGAAGACCTCCAGACAGGGGGCCACCAACTGCACCACTCAGGCCGAGTAGGGGACCCGTTTCGGCCTCAGACACTGAGTGGTCCCGCTCCTCTGGAGCCTCAGGAAGACCTCCAGACAGGGGGCCCGCTTACTGCACCACTTAGGCCGAGTAGGGGACCCGTTTCGGCCTCAGACTCTGAGTGGACCCGCTCCTCTGGAGCCTCACCAAGACCCCCAGACAGGGGGCCACCAACTGCACCACTTAGGCCGAGTAGGGGACCCGTTTCGGCCTCAGACTCTGAGTGGACCCGCTCCTCTGGAGCCTCAAGAAGACCTCCAGACAGGGGGCCACCAACTGCACCACTCAGGCCGAGTAGGGGACCCGTTTCGGCCTCAGACACTGAGTGGTCCCGCTCCTCTGGAGCCTCAGGAAGACCTCCAGACAGGGGGCCCGCTTACTGCACCACTTAGGCCGAGTAGGGGACCCGTTTCGGCCTCAGACTCTGAGTGGACCCGCTCCTCTGGAGCCTCACCAAGACCCCCAGACAGGGGGCCACCAACTGCACCACTTAGGCCGAGTAGGGGACCCGTTTCGGCCTCAGACTCTGAGTGGACCCGCTCCTCTGGAGCCTCAAGAAGACCTCCAGACAGGGGGCCACCAACTGCACCACTCAGGCCGAGTAGGGGACCCGTTTCGGCCTCAGACTCTGAGTGGACCCGCTCCTCTGGAGCCTCAGGAAGACCTCCAGACAGGGGGCCCACTAACTGCACCACATGGGCCGAGTAGGGGACCCGTTTCGGACTTAGACGCCAAGTGGTCCCGCACCCCTGGATGGTTCTAGAGACCCCCAGACCAGGGGCCACCAACTGCACCACTTGGGCCGAGTAGGGGACCCGTTTCGGCCTTAGACGCCACGTGGTCCCGCTCCTCTGGAGCCTCAGGAAGACCTCCAGACCGGGGGCCACCAACGGCACCACTCAGTCCGACCAGGGGACACCTTTCGGCCTTAGACGCCACGTGGTCCCGCTCCTCTGGAGCCTCAGGAAGACCTCCAGGGCCAGGGGCCACCTTTCCTATATGCCAAACAACCACTGTCCTGCAAAACAGGCCCACAAAACGGTATCAGGCGAAGCCCATAAATCCACAGTGAGCGGACTGTGAAACTTCTTATTTTCGACACCCCTGGTATATATTACCATCCCTGGTAGTCTAAAACGAACCCATGGGAGTCTAAAATGAACCCATGGGATTCTAAACACAACCCATGGTAGTCTAAAACGAACCCATGGGAGTCTAGCAAAAAAAGAACTTAGAAAAATAACGCTTGGATTTTCATTCCTCCAGGCTCACACCGACTCACTGCACAACTCAGTCCGAGTAGGGGACCCATATCGGACTCAGACTCTGA
>NW_027641564.1:0-2500 GCF_949987615.1 Pollachius pollachius
AGAAAAATAACGCTTGGATTTTCATTCCTCCAGGCTCACACCGACTCACTGCACAACTCAGTCCGAGTAGGGGACCCATATCGGACTCAGACTCTGAGTGGACCCGCTGCTCTGGAGCCTCAGGAAGACCTCCAGACAGGGGGCCACCAACTGCACCACTTAGGCCGAATAGGGGACCCGTTTCGGACTCAGACTCTGCGTGGTCCCGCTCCTCTGGAGCTGCAGGAAGACCCCCCAGACAGGGGGCCACCGACTGCCCCACTTAGGCCGAATAGGGGACCCGTTTCGGCCTCAGACTCTGCGTGGTCCCGCTCCTCTGGAGCCTCAGGAAGACCTCCAGACCTGGGGCCCACCAACTGCCCCACTTAGGCCGAGAAGGGGGACCCGTTTCGGCCAAAGACTCTGAGTGGACCCGCTGCTCTGGAGCCTCAGGAAGACCTCCAGACAGGGGGCCACCAACTGCACCACTTAGGCCGAATAGGGGACCCGTTTCGGACTCAGACTCGGAGTGGTCCCGCTCCTCTGGAGCATCAGGAAGACCTCCAGACAGGGGGCCACCAACTGCCCCACTTAGGCCGAGTAGGGGACCCGTTTCGGCCTCAGACTCTGCGTGGTCCCGCTCCTCTGGAGCATCAGGAAGACCTCCAGACAGGGGGCCACCCACTGCCCCACTTAGGCCGAGTAAGGGACCCGTTTCGGCCTCAGACTCTGCGTGGTCCCGCTCCTCTGGAGCCGCAGGAAGACCTCCAGACCTGGGGCCACCAACTGCCCCACTTAGGCCGAGAAGGGGACCCGTTTCGGCCTCAGACTCTGAGTGGACCCGCTGCTCTGGAGCCTCAGGAAGACCTCCAGACAGGGGGCAACTAACTGCCCCACTTAGGCCGAGAAGGGGACCCGTTTCGGCCTCAGACTCTGAGTGGTCCCGCTCCTCTGGAGCCTCAGGAAGACCCCCAGACAGGGGGCCACCAACTGCACCACTTAGGCCGAGTAGGGGACCCGTTTCGGCCTCAGACTCTGCGTGGTCCCGCTCCTCTGGAGCCGCAGGAAGACCTCCAGACCTGGGGCCACCAACTGCCCCACTTAGGCCGAGAAGGGGACCCGTTTCGGCCTCAGACTCTGAGTGGACCCGCTGCTCTGGAGCCTCAGGAAGACCTCCAGACAGGGGGCCACTAACTGCCCCACTTTGGCCGAGAAGGGGACCCGTTTCGGCCTCAGACTCTGAGTGGTCCCGCTCCTCTGGAGCCTCAGGAAGACCCCCAGACAGGGGGCCGACAACTGCACCACTTAGGCCGAATGGGGGGACCCGTTTCGGACTTAGACGGCAAGTGGTCCCGCTCCTCTGGAGCCTCAGGAAGACCTCCAGACCGTGGACCACCAACCTGCACCACTCGGGCCGAGTAGGGGACCCGTTTCGGCCTTAGACGCCACGTGGTCCCGCTCCTCTGGAGCCTCAGGAAGACCTCCAGACCGTGGACCACCAACTGCACCACTCGGGCCGAGTAGGGGGACCCGTTTCGGCCTTAGACGCCACGTGGTCCCGCTCCTCTGGAGCCTCAGGAAGACCTCCAGACCGTGGACCACCAACTGCACCACTCGGGCCGAGTAGGGGACCCGTGTCGGCCTTAGACGCCACGTGGTCCCGCTCCTCTGGAGCCTCAGGAAGACCTCCAGACCGTGGACCACCAACTGCACCACTCAGTCCGACCAGGGGACCCGTTTCGGCCTTAGACGCCACGTGGTCCTGCTCCTCTGGAGCCTCAGGAAGACCTCCAGACCGGGGGTCACCAACGGCACCACTCAGTCCGACCAGGGGACCCGTTTCGGCCTTAGACGCCACGTGGTCCTGCTCCTCTGGAGCCTCAGGAAGACCTCCAGACCGGGGGTCACCAACGGCACCACTCAGTCCGACCAGGGGACCCGAATCGGCCTTAGACGCCACGGGGTCCCGCTCCTCTGGAGCCTCAGGAAGACTTCCAGACCAGGGGCCACCTTTCTTATATGTCAAACGACCACTGTCCTGCAAAACAGGCCCACAAAACGGTACCAGGCGAAGCCCATAAATTCACAGTGAGCGGACTGTGAAATTTCTTATTTTCGAGACCCCTGCTAACCCTATATTACCATCCCTGGTAGTCTAAAACGAACCCATGGGAGTCTAGCAGAAAAATGACTTAGAAAAAAAAACGCTTGGTTTTTCAAACGAAGCCAAGGAATCCACAGTGAGCGGACTGTGAAATTTCTTGTTTAACAATTTATAATAATAATAATAGTTAATAATAAGAATAATAATTAGAATAATAATAAGAATAATAATAATAAGAATAATAATAATAATAATAATAATAAGAATAATAATAAGAATAAGAATAAGAAGAATAACAATAAGAGTAACAATACAAAGAAGAATAACAATAAGAATAAGAGGAATAACAATAAGAAATCAGGTCTCAGCACCAATCCCACATGCTCTCTGTCCCTCCCTTGCCATGGGAGCCCACAC
>NW_027641564.1:12500-17500 GCF_949987615.1 Pollachius pollachius
CCGTGGCCGTAAGGAGAACATCCAAGGATGTAAAGTCGGACACCCGTATGAGGCCGACCTCTCCGTAACCACGGCCCGCCCTCGCAGGACACCTAGGACAGACGGGGCTACTCGGCTACTCGCGTCGTCTAGCACACCCACCAAAAGGCAGGAGCACTGGATTCGGGCACACGTTGTGAGGCACCCTTCGTGTGGAACGAAAGCCACACTGGGGCCCTCACTGAGGTGTGCCGCTTAGACCATTTCCGTCGGACGCTCGCCAACATGCCGGACCGCTTGGGTCCGTGGGCTGAAGGGACGGGGCACCAGCAGTCACCTATTGACTGTGCACCTACTGTCTCCGACCTATACTAGGATGGGGGTATGTCCTTCAAAACAGGCCCACAAAACGGTATCAGGCGAAGCCCATAAATCCACAGTGAGCGGACTGTGAAACTTCTTATTTTCGACACCCCTGGTATATATTACCATCCCTGGTAGTCTAAAACGAACCCATGGGAGTCTAAAATGAACCCATGGGATTCTAAACACAACCCATGGTAGTCTAAAACGAACCCATGGGAGTCTAGCAAAAAAAGAACTTAGAAAAATAACGCTTGGATTTTCATTCCTCCAGGCTCACACCGACTCACTGCACCACCCAGTCCGAGTAGGGGACCCGTTTCGGACTCAGACTCTGAGTGGTCCCTCTACTCTGGAGCCTCAGGAAGACCTCCAGACAGGGGGCCACCAACTGCACCACTTTGGCCGAATGGGGGACCCGTTTCGGCCTCAGACTCTGAGTGGTCCCGCTCCTCTGGAGCCTCAGGAAGACCTCCAGACAGGGGGCCCACTAACTGCACCACTTAGGCCGAGTAGGGGACCCGTTTCGGCCTCAGACTCTGAGTGGTCCCGCTCCTCTGGAGCCTCAGGAAGACCTCCAGACAGGGGGCCCACTAACTGCACCACTCAGGCCGAGTAGGGGACCCGTTTCGGCCTCAGACTCTGAGTGGTCCCGCTCCTCTGGAGCCTCAGGAAGACCTCCAGACAGGGGACCCACTAACTGCACCACTCAGGCCGAGTAGGGGAACCGTTCCGGCCTCAGACTCTGAGTGGTCCCGCTCCTCTGGAGCCTCACCAAGACCTCCAGACAGGGGGCCCACTAACTGCACCACTTAGGCCGAGTAGGGGACCCGTTTCGGCCTCAGACTCTGAGTGGACCCGCTCCTCTGGGGCCTCAGGAAGACCTCCAGACAGGGGGCCACCAACTGCACCATTCAGTCCGAGTAGGGGACCCGTTTCGGCCTCAGACTCTGAGTGGACCCGCTCCTCTGGAGCCTCAGGAAGACCTCCAGACAGGGGGCCCACTAACTCCACCACTTAGGCCGAGTAGGGGACCCGTTTCGGCCTCAGACTCTGAGTGGACCCACTCCTCTGGAGCCTCAGGAAGACCTCCAGACAGGGGGGCCCACTAACTGCACCACTTAGGCCGAGTAGGGGACCCGTTTCGGCCTCAGACTCTGAGTGGACCCGCTCCTCTGGAGCCTCAGGAAGACCTCCAGACAGGGGGCCACCAACTGCACCACTTAGGCCGAGTAGGGGACCCGTTTCGGCCTCAGACTCTGAGTGGTCCCTCTCCTCTGGAGCCTCAGGAAGACCTCCAGACAGGGGGCCACCAACTGCACCACTTAGGCCGAATGGGGGACCCGTTTCGGCCTCAGACTCTGAGTGGTCCCGCTCCTCTGGAGCCTCAGGAAGACCTCCAGACAGGGGGCCCACTAACTGCACCACTTAGGCCGAGTAGGGGACCCGTTTCGGCCTCAGACTCTGAGTGGACCCGCTCCTCTGGAGCCTCAAGAAGACCTCCAGACAGGGGGCCACCAACTGCACCACTCAGGCCGAGTAGGGGACCCGTTTCGGCCTCAGACACTGAGTGGTCCCGCTCCTCTGGAGCCTCAGGAAGACCTCCAGACAGGGGGCCCGCTTACTGCACCACTTAGGCCGAGTAGGGGACCCGTTTCGGCCTCAGACTCTGAGTGGACCCGCTCCTCTGGAGCCTCACCAAGACCCCCAGACAGGGGGCCACCAACTGCACCACTTAGGCCGAGTAGGGGACCCGTTTCGGCCTCAGACTCTGAGTGGACCCGCTCCTCTGGAGCCTCAAGAAGACCTCCAGACAGGGGGCCACCAACTGCACCACTCAGGCCGAGTAGGGGACCCGTTTCGGCCTCAGACACTGAGTGGTCCCGCTCCTCTGGAGCCTCAGGAAGACCTCCAGACAGGGGGCCCGCTTACTGCACCACTTAGGCCGAGTAGGGGACCCGTTTCGGCCTCAGACTCTGAGTGGACCCGCTCCTCTGGAGCCTCACCAAGACCCCCAGACAGGGGGCCACCAACTGCACCACTTAGGCCGAGTAGGGGACCCGTTTCGGCCTCAGACTCTGAGTGGACCCGCTCCTCTGGAGCCTCAAGAAGACCTCCAGACAGGGGGCCACCAACTGCACCACTCAGGCCGAGTAGGGGACCCGTTTCGGCCTCAGACTCTGAGTGGACCCGCTCCTCTGGAGCCTCAGGAAGACCTCCAGACAGGGGGCCCACTAACTGCACCACATGGGCCGAGTAGGGGACCCGTTTCGGACTTAGACGCCAAGTGGTCCCGCACCCCTGGATGGTTCTAGAGACCCCCAGACCAGGGGCCACCAACTGCACCACTTGGGCCGAGTAGGGGACCCGTTTCGGCCTTAGACGCCACGTGGTCCCGCTCCTCTGGAGCCTCAGGAAGACCTCCAGACCGGGGGCCACCAACGGCACCACTCAGTCCGACCAGGGGACACCTTTCGGCCTTAGACGCCACGTGGTCCCGCTCCTCTGGAGCCTCAGGAAGACCTCCAGGGCCAGGGGCCACCTTTCCTATATGCCAAACAACCACTGTCCTGCAAAACAGGCCCACAAAACGGTATCAGGCGAAGCCCATAAATCCACAGTGAGCGGACTGTGAAACTTCTTATTTTCGACACCCCTGGTATATATTACCATCCCTGGTAGTCTAAAACGAACCCATGGGAGTCTAAAATGAACCCATGGGATTCTAAACACAACCCATGGTAGTCTAAAACGAACCCATGGGAGTCTAGCAAAAAAAGAACTTAGAAAAATAACGCTTGGATTTTCATTCCTCCAGGCTCACACCGACTCACTGCACAACTCAGTCCGAGTAGGGGACCCATATCGGACTCAGACTCTGAGTGGACCCGCTGCTCTGGAGCCTCAGGAAGACCTCCAGACAGGGGGCCACCAACTGCACCACTTAGGCCGAATAGGGGACCCGTTTCGGACTCAGACTCTGCGTGGTCCCGCTCCTCTGGAGCTGCAGGAAGACCCCCAGACAGGGGGCCACCGACTGCCCCACTTAGGCCGAATAGGGGACCCGTTTCGGCCTCAGACTCTGCGTGGTCCCGCTCCTCTGGAGCCTCAGGAAGACCTCCAGACCTGGGGCCCACCAACTGCCCCACTTAGGCCGAGAAGGGGACCCGTTTCGGCCAAAGACTCTGAGTGGACCCGCTGCTCTGGAGCCTCAGGAAGACCTCCAGACAGGGGGCCACCAACTGCACCACTTAGGCCGAATAGGGGACCCGTTTCGGACTCAGACTCGGAGTGGTCCCGCTCCTCTGGAGCATCAGGAAGACCTCCAGACAGGGGGCCACCAACTGCCCCACTTAGGCCGAGTAGGGGACCCGTTTCGGCCTCAGACTCTGCGTGGTCCCGCTCCTCTGGAGCATCAGGAAGACCTCCAGACAGGGGGCCACCCACTGCCCCACTTAGGCCGAGTAAGGGACCCGTTTCGGCCTCAGACTCTGCGTGGTCCCGCTCCTCTGGAGCCGCAGGAAGACCTCCAGACCTGGGGCCACCAACTGCCCCACTTAGGCCGAGAAGGGGACCCGTTTCGGCCTCAGACTCTGAGTGGACCCGCTGCTCTGGAGCCTCAGGAAGACCTCCAGACAGGGGGCAACTAACTGCCCCACTTAGGCCGAGAAGGGGACCCGTTTCGGCCTCAGACTCTGAGTGGTCCCGCTCCTCTGGAGCCTCAGGAAGACCCCCAGACAGGGGGCCACCAACTGCACCACTTAGGCCGAGTAGGGGACCCGTTTCGGCCTCAGACTCTGCGTGGTCCCGCTCCTCTGGAGCCGCAGGAAGACCTCCAGACCTGGGGCCACACAACTGCCCCACTTAGGCCGAGAAGGGGACCCGTTTCGGCCTCAGACTCTGAGTGGACCCGCTGCTCTGGAGCCTCAGGAAGACCTCCAGACAGGGGGCCACTAACTGCCCCACTTTGGCCGAGAAGGGGACCCGTTTCGGCCTCAGACTCTGAGTGGTCCCGCTCCTCTGGAGCCTCAGGAAGACCCCCAGACAGGGGGCCGACAACTGCACCACTTAGGCCGAATGGGGGACCCGTTTCGGACTTAGACGGCAAGTGGTCCCGCTCCTCTGGAGCCTCAGGAAGACCTCCAGACCGTGGACCACCAACTGCACCACTCGGGCCGAGTAGGGGACCCGTTTCGGCCTTAGACGCCACGTGGTCCCGCTCCTCTGGAGCCTCAGGAAGACCTCCAGACCGTGGACCACCAACTGCACCACTCGGGCCGAGTAGGGGACCCGTTTCGGCCTTAGACGCCACGTGGTCCCGCTCCTCTGGAGCCTCAGGAAGACCTCCAGACCGTGGACCACCAACTGCACCACTCGGGCCGAGTAGGGGACCCGTGTCGGCCTTAGACGCCACGTGGTCCCGCTCCTCTGGAGCCTCAGGAAGACCTCCAGACCGTGGACCACCAACTGCACCACTCAGTCCGACCAGGGGACCCGTTTCGGCCTTAGACGCCACGTGGTCCTGCTCCTCTGGAGCCTCAGGAAGACCTCCAGACCGGGGGTCACCAACGGCACCACTCAGTCCGACCAGGGGACCCGTTTCGGCCTTAGACGCCACGTGGTCCTGCTCCTCTGGAGCCTCAGGAAGACCTCCAGAC
>NW_027641564.1:30000-35191 GCF_949987615.1 Pollachius pollachius
TTCGGCCTCAGACACTGAGTGGTCCCGCTCCTCTGGAGCCTCAGGAAGACCTCCAGACAGGGGGCCCGCTTACTGCACCACTTAGGCCGAGTAGGGGACCCGTTTCGGCCTCAGACTCTGAGTGGACCCGCTCCTCTGGAGCCTCACCAAGACCCCCAGACAGGGGGCCACCAACTGCACCACTTAGGCCGAGTAGGGGACCCGTTTCGGCCTCAGACTCTGAGTGGACCCGCTCCTCTGGAGCCTCAAGAAGACCTCCAGACAGGGGGCCACCAACTGCACCACTCAGGCCGAGTAGGGGACCCGTTTCGGCCTCAGACACTGAGTGGTCCCGCTCCTCTGGAGCCTCAGGAAGACCTCCAGACAGGGGGCCCGCTTACTGCACCACTTAGGCCGAGTAGGGGACCCGTTTCGGCCTCAGACTCTGAGTGGACCCGCTCCTCTGGAGCCTCACCAAGACCCCCAGACAGGGGGCCACCAACTGCACCACTTAGGCCGAGTAGGGGACCCGTTTCGGCCTCAGACTCTGAGTGGACCCGCTCCTCTGGAGCCTCAAGAAGACCTCCAGACAGGGGGCCACCAACTGCACCACTCAGGCCGAGTAGGGGACCCGTTTCGGCCTCAGACTCTGAGTGGACCCGCTCCTCTGGAGCCTCAGGAAGACCTCCAGACAGGGGGCCCACTAACTGCACCACATGGGCCGAGTAGGGGACCCGTTTCGGACTTAGACGCCAAGTGGTCCCGCACCCCTGGATGGTTCTAGAGACCCCCAGACCAGGGGCCACCAACTGCACCACTTGGGCCGAGTAGGGGACCCGTTTCGGCCTTAGACGCCACGTGGTCCCGCTCCTCTGGAGCCTCAGGAAGACCTCCAGACCGGGGGCCACCAACGGCACCACTCAGTCCGACCAGGGGACACCTTTCGGCCTTAGACGCCACGTGGTCCCGCTCCTCTGGAGCCTCAGGAAGACCTCCAGGGCCAGGGGCCACCTTTCCTATATGCCAAACAACCACTGTCCTGCAAAACAGGCCCACAAAACGGTATCAGGCGAAGCCCATAAATCCACAGTGAGCGGACTGTGAAACTTCTTATTTTCGACACCCCTGGTATATATTACCATCCCTGGTAGTCTAAAACGAACCCATGGGAGTCTAAAATGAACCCATGGGATTCTAAACACAACCCATGGTAGTCTAAAACGAACCCATGGGAGTCTAGCAAAAAAAGAACTTAGAAAAATAACGCTTGGATTTTCATTCCTCCAGGCTCACACCGACTCACTGCACAACTCAGTCCGAGTAGGGGACCCATATCGGACTCAGACTCTGAGTGGACCCGCTGCTCTGGAGCCTCAGGAAGACCTCCAGACAGGGGGCCACCAACTGCACCACTTAGGCCGAATAGGGGACCCGTTTCGGACTCAGACTCTGCGTGGTCCCGCTCCTCTGGAGCTGCAGGAAGACCCCCAGACAGGGGGCCACCGACTGCCCCACTTAGGCCGAATAGGGGACCCGTTTCGGCCTCAGACTCTGCGTGGTCCCGCTCCTCTGGAGCCTCAGGAAGACCTCCAGACCTGGGGCCCACCAACTGCCCCACTTAGGCCGAGAAGGGGACCCGTTTCGGCCAAAGACTCTGAGTGGACCCGCTGCTCTGGAGCCTCAGGAAGACCTCCAGACAGGGGGCCACCAACTGCACCACTTAGGCCGAATAGGGGACCCGTTTCGGACTCAGACTCGGAGTGGTCCCGCTCCTCTGGAGCATCAGGAAGACCTCCAGACAGGGGGCCACCAACTGCCCCACTTAGGCCGAGTAGGGGACCCGTTTCGGCCTCAGACTCTGCGTGGTCCCGCTCCTCTGGAGCATCAGGAAGACCTCCAGACAGGGGGCCACCCACTGCCCCACTTAGGCCGAGTAAGGGACCCGTTTCGGCCTCAGACTCTGCGTGGTCCCGCTCCTCTGGAGCCGCAGGAAGACCTCCAGACCTGGGGCCACCAACTGCCCCACTTAGGCCGAGAAGGGGACCCGTTTCGGCCTCAGACTCTGAGTGGACCCGCTGCTCTGGAGCCTCAGGAAGACCTCCAGACAGGGGGCAACTAACTGCCCCACTTAGGCCGAGAAGGGGACCCGTTTCGGCCTCAGACTCTGAGTGGTCCCGCTCCTCTGGAGCCTCAGGAAGACCCCCAGACAGGGGGCCACCAACTGCACCACTTAGGCCGAGTAGGGGACCCGTTTCGGCCTCAGACTCTGCGTGGTCCCGCTCCTCTGGAGCCGCAGGAAGACCTCCAGACCTGGGGCCACCAACTGCCCCACTTAGGCCGAGAAGGGGACCCGTTTCGGCCTCAGACTCTGAGTGGACCCGCTGCTCTGGAGCCTCAGGAAGACCTCCAGACAGGGGGCCACTAACTGCCCCACTTTGGCCGAGAAGGGGACCCGTTTCGGCCTCAGACTCTGAGTGGTCCCGCTCCTCTGGAGCCTCAGGAAGACCCCCAGACAGGGGGCCGACAACTGCACCACTTAGGCCGAATGGGGGACCCGTTTCGGACTTAGACGGCAAGTGGTCCCGCTCCTCTGGAGCCTCAGGAAGACCTCCAGACCGTGGACCACCAACTGCACCACTCGGGCCGAGTAGGGGACCCGTTTCGGCCTTAGACGCCACGTGGTCCCGCTCCTCTGGAGCCTCAGGAAGACCTCCAGACCGTGGACCACCAACTGCACCACTCGGGCCGAGTAGGGGACCCGTTTCGGCCTTAGACGCCACGTGGTCCCGCTCCTCTGGAGCCTCAGGAAGACCTCCAGACCGTGGACCACCAACTGCACCACTCGGGCCGAGTAGGGGACCCGTGTCGGCCTTAGACGCCACGTGGTCCCGCTCCTCTGGAGCCTCAGGAAGACCTCCAGACCGTGGACCACCAACTGCACCACTCAGTCCGACCAGGGGACCCGTTTCGGCCTTAGACGCCACGTGGTCCTGCTCCTCTGGAGCCTCAGGAAGACCTCCAGACCGGGGGTCACCAACGGCACCACTCAGTCCGACCAGGGGACCCGTTTCGGCCTTAGACGCCACGTGGTCCTGCTCCTCTGGAGCCTCAGGAAGACCTCCAGACCGGGGGTCACCAACGGCACCACTCAGTCCGACCAGGGGACCCGAATCGGCCTTAGACGCCACGGGGTCCCGCTCCTCTGGAGCCTCAGGAAGACTTCCAGACCAGGGGCCACCTTTCTTATATGTCAAACGACCACTGTCCTGCAAAACAGGCCCACAAAACGGTACCAGGCGAAGCCCATAAATTCACAGTGAGCGGACTGTGAAATTTCTTATTTTCGAGACCCCTGCTAACCCTATATTACCATCCCTGGTAGTCTAAAACGAACCCATGGGAGTCTAGCAGAAAAATGACTTAGAAAAAAAACGCTTGGTTTTTCAAACGAAGCCAAGGAATCCACAGTGAGCGGACTGTGAAATTTCTTGTTTAACAATTTATAATAATAATAATAGTTAATAATAAGAATAATAATTAGAATAATAATAAGAATAATAATAATAAGAATAATAATAATAATAATAATAATAAGAATAATAATAAGAATAAGAATAAGAAGAATAACAATAAGAGTAACAATACAAAGAAGAATAACAATAAGAATAAGAGGAATAACAATAAGAAATCAGGTCTCAGCACCAATCCCACATGCTCTCTGTCCCTCCCTTGCCATGGGAGCCCACACACACACACACACACACACACACACACACACACACACACACCACACACACACACACACACACACACACACACACACACACACACACACACACAACACCTCTATCTCTACCCAGGAATAGGAGGCTCAGCTCTGGTGTGTGTGTTTCCAGCTTCCCCCTACAGGCCCCCACACACACAACACCTCTATCTCTACCCAGGAATAGGAGGCTCAGCTCTGGGATGAGTGTTTCCAGCTTCCCCCTATAGGCCCACACACACACAAGTCCTCTGTCTCTACCCAGGAATAGGAGGCTCAGCACTGTTGTGTGTGTTTCCAGCTTCCCCCTATAGTCCCCACACACAAAATACCTCTATTTCTACCCAGGAAAAGGAGGCTCAGCTCTGGTGTGTGTGTTTCCAGCTTCCCCCTATAGGCCCCCACACACACACACACACAACACCTCTATCTCTACCCAGGAATAGGAGGCTCAGCTCTGGGATGAGTGTTTCCAGCTTCCCCCTATGGGCCCAAACACACAAGTCCTCTGTCTCTACCCAGGAATAGGAGGCTCAGCACTGGTGTGTGTGTGTTTCCAGCTTCCCCCTATAGTCCCCACACACAAAATACCTCTATTTCTACCCAGGAAAAGGAGGCTCAGCTCTGGTGTGTGTGTTTCCAGCTTCCCCCTATAGTCCCCACACACAAAATACCTCTATTTCTACCCAGGAAAAGGAGGCTCAGCTCTGGTGTGTGTGTTTCCAGCTTCCCCCTATAGGCCCCCCCCCACACACACAACACCTCTATCTCTACCCAGGAATAGGAGGCTCAGCTCTGGGAGGAGTGTTTCCAGCTTCCCCCTATAGGCCCAAACACACAAGTCCTCTGTCTCTACCCAGGAATAGGAGGCTCAGCACTGGTGTGTGTGTGTGTTTCCAGCTTCCCCCTATAGTCCCCACACACAAAATACCTCTATTTCTACCCAGGAAAAGGAGGCTCAGCTCTGGTGTGTGTGTTTCCAGCTTCCCCCTATAGGCCCCCCCACACACACACAACACCCCTATCTCTACCCAGGAATAGGAGGCTCAGCTCTGGGATGAGTGTTTCCAGCTTCCCCCTATGGGCCCAAACACACAAGTCCTCTGTCTCTACCCAGGAATAGGAGGCTCAGCACTGGTGTGTGTGTGTGTTTCCAGCTTCCCCCTATAGTCCCCACACACAAAATACCTCCATCCCTACCCAGGAATAGGAGCCTCAACTCGGGGATGTGTGTTTCCAGCTTCCCCCCATAGGCCCACACTCACTCTATCCCTACCCAGGAATTGGAGGCCCAGCTCTGGGATAAGTGTTTCCATCTCCCCCTGTAGACCCATACCCACACACACACACACACACACACACACACACACACACACACACACACACACACACACACACACACACACACACACACACACACACACACACACACACACACACACACACACA
>NW_027641563.1:0-16633 GCF_949987615.1 Pollachius pollachius
TGACAAGTGAATATTTCTGTTCCTTTAAATTCAAACGTGTTATTATGATACAAAAGGGTTATTTAAGCATAAACCACCATTTGGGAGTGAATTCCATTCGTTTTGAGCAATATCAACATTGTAAGGTCAGAATCACATTGTTGGTCAAAAAGTGCTTCTCTCGCTCTGAAAAGCATTTTGCACGCATAAAAACTTGACATGTGAATATTTCTGTTTCTTTCAATGGAAACGTGTTATTATGCTTACAAAAGGGTTATTTAAGCATAAACCACCATTTGGGAGTGAATTCCATTAGTTTTGAGCAATATCAAAATTGAAAGGTCAGAATCACATTGTTGGTCAAAAAGTGCTTCTCTCGCTCTGAAAAGCATTTTGCACACATAAAAACTTGACATGTGAATATTTCTGTTACTTTCAATGGAAACGTGTTATTATGCTTACAAAAGGGTTATTTAAGCATAAACCACCATTTGGGAGTGAATTCCATTAGTTTTGAGCAATATCAAAATTGAAAGGTCAGAGTCACATTGTTGGTCAAAAAGTGCTTCTCTCGCTCTGAAAAGCATTTTGCACACATAAAAACTTGACATGTGAATATTTCTGTTTCTTTCAATTCAAACGTGTTATTATGCTTACAAAAGGGTTATTTAAGCATAAACCACCATTTGGGAGTGAATTCCATTAGTTTTGAGCAATATCAACATTGTAAGGTAAAAATCACATTGTTGGTCAAAAAGTGCTTCTCTCGCTCTGAAAAGCATTTTGCACGCATAAAAACTTGACAAGTGAATATTTCTGTTCCTTTAAATTCAAACGTGTTATTATGATACAAAAGGGTTATTTAAGCATAAACCACCATTTGGGAGTGAATTCCATTCGTTTTGAGCAATATCAACATTGTAAGGTCAGAATCACATTGTTGGTCAAAAAGTGCTTCTCTCGCTCTGAAAAGCATTTTGCACGCATAAAAACTTGACATGTGAATATTTCTGTTTCTTTCAATGGAAACGTGTTATTATGCTTACAAAAGGGTTATTTAAGCATAAACCACCATTTGGGAGTGAATTCCATTAGTTTTGAGCAATATCAAAATTGAAAGGTCAGAATCACATTGTTGGTCAAAAAGTGCTTCTCTCGCTCTGAAAAGCATTTTGCACACATAAAAACTTGACATGTGAATATTTCTGTTACTTTCAATGGAAACGTGTTATTATGCTTACAAAAGGGTTATTTAAGCATAAACCACCATTTGGGAGTGAATTCCATTAGTTTTGAGCAATATCAACATTGTAAGGTAAAAATCACATTGTTGGTCAAAAAGTGCTTCTCTCGCTCTGAGAAGCATTTTGCACGCATAAAAACTTGACATGTGAATATTTCTGTTTCTTTCAATGGAAACGTGTTATTATGCTTACAAAAGGGTTATTTAAGCATAAACCACCATTTGGGAGTGAATTCCATTCGTTTTGAGCAATATCAAAATTGAAAGGTCAGAATCACATTGTTGGTCAAAAAGTGCTTCTCTCGCTCTGAAAAGCATTTTGCACACATAAAAACTTGACATGTGAATATTTCTGTTACTTTCAATGGAAACGTGTTATTATGCTTACAAAAGGGTTATTTAAGCATAAACCACCATTTGGGAGTGAATTCCATTAGTTTTGAGCAATATCAAAATTGAAAGGTCAGAGTCACATTGTTGGTCAAAAAGTGCTTCTCTCGCTCTGAAAAGCATTTTGCACGCATAAAAACTTGACATGTGAATATTTCTGTTTCTTTCAATGGAAACGTGTTATTATGCTTACAAAAGGGTTATTTAAGCATAAACCACCATTTGGGAGTGAATTCCATTAGTTTTGAGCAATATCAAAATTGAAAGGTAAAAATCACATTGTTGGTCAAAAAGTGCTTCTCTCGCTCTGAAAAGCATTTTGCACACATAAAAACTTGACATGTGAATATTTCTGTTTCTTTCAATTCAAACGTGTTATTATGCTTACAAAAGGGTTATTTAAGCATAAACCACCATTTGGGAGTGAATTCCATTAGTTTTGAGCAATATCAACATTGTAAGGTAAAAATCACATTGTTGGTCAAAAAGTGCTTCTCTCGCTCTGAAAAGCATTTTGCACGCATAAAAACTTGACAAGTGAATATTTCTGTTCCTTTAAATTCAAACGTGTTATTATGATACAAAAGGGTTATTTAAGCATAAACCACCATTTGGGAGTGAATTCCATTCGTTTTGAGCAATATCAACATTGTAAGGTCAGAATCACATTGTTGGTCAAAAAGTGCTTCTCTCGCTCTGAAAAGCATTTTGCACGCATAAAAACTTGACATGTGAATATTTCTGTTTCTTTCAATGGAAACGTGTTATTATGCTTACAAAAGGGTTATTTAAGCATAAACCACCATTTGGGAGTGAATTCCATTAGTTTTGAGCAATATCAAAATTGAAAGGTCAGAATCACATTGTTGGTCAAAAAGTGCTTCTCTCGCTCTGAAAAGCATTTTGCACGCATAAAAACTTGACATGTGAATATTTCTGTTTCTTTCAATGGAAACGTGTTATTATGCTTACAAAAGGGTTATTTAAGCATAAACCACCATTTGGGAGTGAATTCCATTAGTTTTGAGCAATATCAAAATTGAAAGGTCAGAGTCACATTGTTGGTCAAAAAGTGCTTCTCTCGCTCTGAAAAGCATTTTGCACGCATAAAAACTTGACATGTGAATATTTCTGTTTCTTTCAATGGAAACGTGTTATTATGCTTACAAAAGGGTTATTTAAGCATAAACCACCATTTGGGAGTGAATTCCATTAGTTTTGAGCAATATCAAAATTGAAAGGTAAAAATCACATTGTTGGTCAAAAAGTGCTTCTCTCGCTCTGAAAAGCATTTTGCACACATAAAAACTTGACATGTGAATATTTCTGTTTCTTTCAATTCAAACGTGTTATTATGCTTACAAAAGGGTTATTTAAGCATAAACCACCATTTGGGAGTGAATTCCATTAGTTTTGAGCAATATCAACATTGTAAGGTAAAAATCACATTGTTGGTCAAAAAGTGCTTCTCTCGCTCTGAAAAGCATTTTGCACGCATAAAAACTTGACAAGTGAATATTTCTGTTCCTTTAAATTCAAACGTGTTATTATGATACAAAAGGGTTATTTAAGCATAAACCACCATTTGGGAGTGAATTCCATTCGTTTTGAGCAATATCAACATTGTAAGGTCAGAATCACATTGTTGGTCAAAAAGTGCTTCTCTCGCTCTGAAAAGCATTTTGCACGCATAAAAACTTGACATGTGAATATTTCTGTTTCTTTCAATGGAAACGTGTTATTATGCTTACAAAAGGGTTATTTAAGCATAAACCACCATTTGGGAGTGAATTCCATTAGTTTTGAGCAATATCAAAATTGAAAGGTCAGAATCACATTGTTGGTCAAAAAGTGCTTCTCTCGCTCTGAAAAGCATTTTGCACACATAAAAACTTGACATGTGAATATTTCTGTTACTTTCAATGGAAACGTGTTATTATGCTTACAAAAGGGTTATTTAAGCATAAACCACCATTTGGGAGTGAATTCCATTAGTTTTGAGCAATATCAAAATTGAAAGGTCAGAGTCACATTGTTGGTCAAAAAGTGCTTCTCTCGCTCTGAAAAGCATTTTGCACACATAAAAACTTGACATGTGAATATTTCTGTTTCTTTCAATTCAAACGTGTTATTATGCTTACAAAAGGGTTATTTAAGCATAAACCACCATTTGGGAGTGAATTCCATTAGTTTTGAGCAATATCAACATTGTAAGGTAAAAATCACATTGTTGGTCAAAAAGTGCTTCTCTCGCTCTGAAAAGCATTTTGCACGCATAAAAACTTGACAAGTGAATATTTCTGTTCCTTTAAATTCAAACGTGTTATTATGATACAAAAGGGTTATTTAAGCATAAACCACCATTTGGGAGTGAATTCCATTCGTTTTGAGCAATATCAACATTGTAAGGTCAGAATCACATTGTTGGTCAAAAAGTGCTTCTCTCGCTCTGAAAAGCATTTTGCACGCATAAAAACTTGACATGTGAATATTTCTGTTTCTTTCAATGGAAACGTGTTATTATGCTTACAAAAGGGTTATTTAAGCATAAACCACCATTTGGGAGTGAATTCCATTAGTTTTGAGCAATATCAAAATTGAAAGGTCAGAATCACATTGTTGGTCAAAAAGTGCTTCTCTCGCTCTGAAAAGCATTTTGCACACATAAAAACTTGACATGTGAATATTTCTGTTACTTTCAATGGAAACGTGTTATTATGCTTACAAAAGGGTTATTTAAGCATAAACCACCATTTGGGAGTGAATTCCATTAGTTTTGAGCAATATCAACATTGTAAGGTAAAAATCACATTGTTGGTCAAAAAGTGCTTCTCTCGCTCTGAGAAGCATTTTGCACGCATAAAAACTTGACATGTGAATATTTCTGTTTCTTTCAATGGAAACGTGTTATTATGCTTACAAAAGGGTTATTTAAGCATAAACCACCATTTGGGAGTGAATTCCATTCGTTTTGAGCAATATCAAAATTGAAAGGTCAGAATCACATTGTTGGTCAAAAAGTGCTTCTCTCGCTCTGAAAAGCATTTTGCACACATAAAAACTTGACATGTGAATATTTCTGTTACTTTCAATGGAAACGTGTTATTATGCTTACAAAAGGGTTATTTAAGCATAAACCACCATTTGGGAGTGAATTCCATTAGTTTTGAGCAATATCAAAATTGAAAGGTCAGAGTCACATTGTTGGTCAAAAAGTGCTTCTCTCGCTCTGAAAAGCATTTTGCACGCATAAAAACTTGACATGTGAATATTTCTGTTTCTTTCAATGGAAACGTGTTATTATGCTTACAAAAGGGTTATTTAAGCATAAACCACCATTTGGGAGTGAATTCCATTAGTTTTGAGCAATATCAAAATTGAAAGGTAAAAATCACATTGTTGGTCAAAAAGTGCTTCTCTCGCTCTGAAAAGCATTTTGCACACATAAAAACTTGACATGTGAATATTTCTGTTTCTTTCAATTCAAACGTGTTATTATGCTTACAAAAGGGTTATTTAAGCATAAACCACCATTTGGGAGTGAATTCCATTAGTTTTGAGCAATATCAACATTGTAAGGTAAAAATCACATTGTTGGTCAAAAAGTGCTTCTCTCGCTCTGAAAAGCATTTTGCACGCATAAAAACTTGACAAGTGAATATTTCTGTTCCTTTAAATTCAAACGTGTTATTATGATACAAAAGGGTTATTTAAGCATAAACCACCATTTGGGAGTGAATTCCATTCGTTTTGAGCAATATCAACATTGTAAGGTCAGAATCACATTGTTGGTCAAAAAGTGCTTCTCTCGCTCTGAAAAGCATTTTGCACGCATAAAAACTTGACATGTGAATATTTCTGTTTCTTTCAATGGAAACGTGTTATTATGCTTACAAAAGGGTTATTTAAGCATAAACCACCATTTGGGAGTGAATTCCATTAGTTTTGAGCAATATCAAAATTGAAAGGTCAGAATCACATTGTTGGTCAAAAAGTGCTTCTCTCGCTCTGAAAAGCATTTTGCACGCATAAAAACTTGACATGTGAATATTTCTGTTTCTTTCAATGGAAACGTGTTATTATGCTTACAAAAGGGTTATTTAAGCATAAACCACCATTTGGGAGTGAATTCCATTAGTTTTGAGCAATATCAAAATTGAAAGGTCAGAATCACATTGTTGGTCAAAAAGTGCTTCTCTCGCTCTGAAAAGCATTTTGCACACATAAAAACTTGACATGTGAATATTTCTGTTACTTTCAATGGAAACGTGTTATTATGCTTACAAAAGGGTTATTTAAGCATAAACCACCATTTGGGAGTGAATTCCATTAGTTTTGAGCAATATCAAAATTGAAAGGTCAGAGTCACATTGTTGGTCAAAAAGTGCTTCTCTCGCTCTGAAAAGCATTTTGCACGCATAAAAACTTGACATGTGAATATTTCTGTTTCTTTCAATGGAAACGTGTTATTATGCTTACAAAAGGGTTATTTAAGCATAAACCACCATTTGGGAGTGAATTCCATTAGTTTTGAGCAATATCAAAATTGAAAGGTCAGAATCACATTGTTGGTCAAAAAGTGCTTCTCTCGCTCTGAAAAGCATTTTGCACACATAAAAACTTGACCTGTGAATATTTCTGTTACTTTCAATGGAAACGTGTTATTATGCTTACAAAAGGGTTATTTAAGCATAAACCACCATTTGGGAGTGAATTCCATTCGTTTTGAGCAATATCAACATTGTAAGGTAAAAATCACATTGTTGGTCAAAAAGTGCTTCTCTCGCTCTGAAAAGCATTTTGCACGCATAAAAACTTGACAAGTGAATATTTCTGTTCCTTTAAATTCAAACGTGTTATTATGATACAAAAGGGTTATTTAAGCATAAACCACCATTTGGGAGTGAATTCCATTCGTTTTGAGCAATATCAACATTGTAAGGTCAGAATCACATTGTTGGTCAAAAAGTGCTTCTCTCGCTCTGAAAAGCATTTTGCACGCATAAAAACTTGACATGTGAATATTTCTGTTTCTTTCAATGGAAACGTGTTATTATGCTTACAAAAGGGTTATTTAAGCATAAACCACCATTTGGGAGTGAATTCCATTAGTTTTGAGCAATATCAAAATTGAAAGGTCAGAGTCACATTGTTGGTCAAAAAGTGCTTCTCTCGCTCTGAAAAGCATTTTGCACGCATAAAAACTTGACATGTGAATATTTCTGTTTCTTTCAATGGAAACGTGTTATTATGCTTACAAAAGGGTTATTTAAGCATAAACCACCATTTGGGAGTGAATTCCATTAGTTTTGAGCAATATCAACATTGTAAGGTAAAAATCACATTGTTGGTCAAAAAGTGCTTCTCTCGCTCTGAAAAGCATTTTGCACACATAAAAACTTGACATGTGAATATTTCTGTTTCTTTCAATGGAAACGTGTTATTATGCTTACAAAAGGGTTATTTAAGCATAAACCACCATTTGGGAGTGAATTCCATTAGTTTTGAGCAATATCAAAATTGAAAGGTCAGAATCACATTGTTGGTCAAAAAGTGCTTCTCTCGCTCTGAAAAGCATTTTGCACACATAAAAACTTGACATGTGAATATTTCTGTTACTTTCAATGGAAACGTGTTATTATGCTTACAAAAGGGTTATTTAAGCATAAACCACCATTTGGGAGTGAATTCCATTAGTTTTGAGCAATATCAAAATTGAAAGGTCAGAGTCACATTGTTGGTCAAAAAGTGCTTCTCTCGCTCTGAAAAGCATTTTGCACACATAAAAACTTGACATGTGAATATTTCTGTTTCTTTCAATTCAAACGTGTTATTATGCTTACAAAAGGGTTATTTAAGCATAAACCACCATTTGGGAGTGAATTCCATTAGTTTTGAGCAATATCAACATTGTAAGGTAAAAATCACATTGTTGGTCAAAAAGTGCTTCTCTCGCTCTGAAAAGCATTTTGCACGCATAAAAACTTGACAAGTGAATATTTCTGTTCCTTTAAATTCAAACGTGTTATTATGATACAAAAGGGTTATTTAAGCATAAACCACCATTTGGGAGTGAATTCCATTCGTTTTGAGCAATATCAACATTGTAAGGTCAGAATCACATTGTTGGTCAAAAAGTGCTTCTCTCGCTCTGAAAAGCATTTTGCACGCATAAAAACTTGACATGTGAATATTTCTGTTTCTTTCAATGGAAACGTGTTATTATGCTTACAAAAGGGTTATTTAAGCATAAACCACCATTTGGGAGTGAATTCCATTAGTTTTGAGCAATATCAAAATTGAAAGGTCAGAATCACATTGTTGGTCAAAAAGTGCTTCTCTCGCTCTGAAAAGCATTTTGCACACATAAAAACTTGACATGTGAATATTTCTGTTACTTTCAATGGAAACGTGTTATTATGCTTACAAAAGGGTTATTTAAGCATAAACCACCATTTGGGAGTGAATTCCATTAGTTTTGAGTAATATCAACATTGTAAGGTAAAAATCACATTGTTGGTCAAAAAGTGCTTCTCTCGCTCTGAAAAGCATTTTGCACGCATAAAAACTTGACATGTGAATATTTCTGTTACTTTCAATGGAAACGTGTTATTATGCTTACAAAAGGGTTATTTAAGCATAAACCACCATTTGGGAGTGAATTCCATTCGTTTTGAGCAATATCAACATTGTAAGGTAAAAATCACATTGTTGGTCAAAAAGTGCTTCTCTCGCTCTGAAAAGCATTTTGCACGCATAAAAACTTGACAAGTGAATATTTCTGTTCCTTTAAATTCAAACGTGTTATTATGATACAAAAGGGTTATTTAAGCATAAACCACCATTTGGGAGTGAATTCCATTCGTTTTGAGCAATATCAACATTGTAAGGTCAGAATCACATTGTTGGTCAAAAAGTGCTTCTCTCGCTCTGAAAAGCATTTTGCACGCATAAAAACTTGACATGTGAATATTTCTGTTTCTTTCAATGGAAACGTGTTATTATGCTTACAAAAGGGTTATTTAAGCATAAACCACCATTTGGGAGTGAATTCCATTAGTTTTGAGCAATATCAAAATTGAAAGGTCAGAGTCACATTGTTGGTCAAAAAGTGCTTCTCTCGCTCTGAAAAGCATTTTGCACGCATAAAAACTTGACATGTGAATATTTCTGTTTCTTTCAATGGAAACGTGTTATTATGCTTACAAAAGGGTTATTTAAGCATAAACCACCATTTGGGAGTGAATTCCATTAGTTTTGAGCAATATCAACATTGTAAGGTAAAAATCACATTGTTGGTCAAAAAGTGCTTCTCTCGCTCTGAAAAGCATTTTGCACACATAAAAACTTGACATGTGAATATTTCTGTTTCTTTCAATGGAAACGTGTTATTATGCTTACAAAAGGGTTATTTAAGCATAAACCACCATTTGGGAGTGAATTCCATTAGTTTTGAGCAATATCAAAATTGAAAGGTCAGAATCACATTGTTGGTCAAAAAGTGCTTCTCTCGCTCTGAAAAGCATTTTGCACACATAAAAACTTGACATGTGAATATTTCTGTTACTTTCAATGGAAACGTGTTATTATGCTTACAAAAGGGTTATTTAAGCATAAACCACCATTTGGGAGTGAATTCCATTAGTTTTGAGCAATATCAAAATTGAAAGGTCAGAGTCACATTGTTGGTCAAAAAGTGCTTCTCTCGCTCTGAAAAGCATTTTGCACACATAAAAACTTGACATGTGAATATTTCTGTTTCTTTCAATTCAAACGTGTTATTATGCTTACAAAAGGGTTATTTAAGCATAAACCACCATTTGGGAGTGAATTCCATTAGTTTTGAGCAATATCAACATTGTAAGGTAAAAATCACATTGTTGGTCAAAAAGTGCTTCTCTCGCTCTGAAAAGCATTTTGCACGCATAAAAACTTGACAAGTGAATATTTCTGTTCCTTTAAATTCAAACGTGTTATTATGATACAAAAGGGTTATTTAAGCATAAACCACCATTTGGGAGTGAATTCCATTCGTTTTGAGCAATATCAACATTGTAAGGTCAGAATCACATTGTTGGTCAAAAAGTGCTTCTCTCGCTCTGAAAAGCATTTTGCACGCATAAAAACTTGACATGTGAATATTTCTGTTTCTTTCAATGGAAACGTGTTATTATGCTTACAAAAGGGTTATTTAAGCATAAACCACCATTTGGGAGTGAATTCCATTAGTTTTGAGCAATATCAAAATTGAAAGGTCAGAATCACATTGTTGGTCAAAAAGTGCTTCTCTCGCTCTGAAAAGCATTTTGCACACATAAAAACTTGACATGTGAATATTTCTGTTACTTTCAATGGAAACGTGTTATTATGCTTACAAAAGGGTTATTTAAGCATAAACCACCATTTGGGAGTGAATTCCATTAGTTTTGAGCAATATCAACATTGTAAGGTAAAAATCACATTGTTGGTCAAAAAGTGCTTCTCTCGCTCTGAAAAGCATTTTGCACGCATAAAAACTTGACATGTGAATATTTCTGTTACTTTCAATGGAAACGTGTTATTATGCTTACAAAAGGGTTATTTAAGCATAAACCACCATTTGGGAGTGAATTCCATTCGTTTTGAGCAATATCAACATTGTAAGGTAAAAATCACATTGTTGGTCAAAAAGTGCTTCTCTCGCTCTGAAAAGCATTTTGCACGCATAAAAACTTGACAAGTGAATATTTCTGTTCCTTTAAATTCAAACGTGTTATTATGATACAAAAGGGTTATTTAAGCATAAACCACCATTTGGAGTGAATTCCATTCGTTTTGAGCAATATCAACATTGTAAGGTCAGAATCACATTGTTGGTCAAAAAGTGCTTCTCTCGCTCTGAAAAGCATTTTGCACGCATAAAAACTTGACATGTGAATATTTCTGTTTCTTTCAATGGAAACGTGTTATTATGCTTACAAAAGGGTTATTTAAGCATAAACCACCATTTGGGAGTGAATTCCATTAGTTTTGAGCAATATCAAAATTGAAAGGTCAGAGTCACATTGTTGGTCAAAAAGTGCTTCTCTCGCTCTGAAAAGCATTTTGCACGCATAAAAACTTGACATGTGAATATTTCTGTTTCTTTCAATGGAAACGTGTTATTATGCTTACAAAAGGGTTATTTAAGCATAAACCACCATTTGGGAGTGAATTCCATTAGTTTTGAGCAATATCAACATTGTAAGGTAAAAATCACATTGTTGGTCAAAAAGTGCTTCTCTCGCTCTGAAAAGCATTTTGCACGCATAAAAACTTGACATGTGAATATTTCTGTTTCTTTCAATGGAAACGTGTTATTATGCTTACAAAAGGGTTATTTAAGCATAAACCACCATTTGGGAGTGAATTCCATTAGTTTTGAGCAATATCAAAATTGAAAGGTCAGAATCACATTGTTGGTCAAAAAGTGCTTCTCTCGCTCTGAAAAGCATTTTGCACACATAAAAACTTGACATGTGAATATTTCTGTTACTTTCAATGGAAACGTGTTATTATGCTTACAAAAGGGTTATTTAAGCATAAACCACCATTTGGGAGTGAATTCCATTAGTTTTGAGCAATATCAAAATTGAAAGGTCAGAGTCACATTGTTGGTCAAAAAGTGCTTCTCTCGCTCTGAAAAGCATTTTGCACACATAAAAACTTGACATGTGAATATTTCTGTTTCTTTCAATTCAAACGTGTTATTATGCTTACAAAAGGGTTATTTAAGCATAAACCACCATTTGGGAGTGAATTCCATTAGTTTTGAGCAATATCAACATTGTAAGGTAAAAATCACATTGTTGGTCAAAAAGTGCTTCTCTCGCTCTGAAAAGCATTTTGCACGCATAAAAACTTGACAAGTGAATATTTCTGTTCCTTTAAATTCAAACGTGTTATTATGATACAAAAGGGTTATTTAAGCATAAACCACCATTTGGGAGTGAATTCCATTCGTTTTGAGCAATATCAACATTGTAAGGTCAGAATCACATTGTTGGTCAAAAAGTGCTTCTCTCGCTCTGAAAAGCATTTTGCACGCATAAAAACTTGACATGTGAATATTTCTGTTTCTTTCAATGGAAACGTGTTATTATGCTTACAAAAGGGTTATTTAAGCATAAACCACCATTTGGGAGTGAATTCCATTAGTTTTGAGCAATATCAAAATTGAAAGGTCAGAATCACATTGTTGGTCAAAAAGTGCTTCTCTCGCTCTGAAAAGCATTTTGCACACATAAAAACTTGACATGTGAATATTTCTGTTACTTTCAATGGAAACGTGTTATTATGCTTACAAAAGGGTTATTTAAGCATAAACCACCATTTGGGAGTGAATTCCATTAGTTTTGAGCAATATCAACATTGTAAGGTAAAAATCACATTGTTGGTCAAAAAGTGCTTCTCTCGCTCTGAAAAGCATTTTGCACGCATAAAAACTTGACATGTGAATATTTCTGTTACTTTCAATGGAAACGTGTTATTATGCTTACAAAAGGGTTATTTAAGCATAAACCACCATTTGGGAGTGAATTCCATTCGTTTTGAGCAATATCAACATTGTAAGGTAAAAATCACATTGTTGGTCAAAAAGTGCTTCTCTCGCTCTGAAAAGCATTTTGCACGCATAAAAACTTGACAAGTGAATATTTCTGTTCCTTTAAATTCAAACGTGTTATTATGATACAAAAGGGTTATTTAAGCATAAACCACCATTTGGGAGTGAATTCCATTCGTTTTGAGCAATATCAACATTGTAAGGTCAGAATCACATTGTTGGTCAAAAAGTGCTTCTCTCGCTCTGAAAAGCATTTTGCACGCATAAAAACTTGACATGTGAATATTTCTGTTTCTTTCAATGGAAACGTGTTATTATGCTTACAAAAGGGTTATTTAAGCATAAACCACCATTTGGGAGTGAATTCCATTAGTTTTGAGCAATATCAAAATTGAAAGGTCAGAGTCACATTGTTGGTCAAAAAGTGCTTCTCTCGCTCTGAAAAGCATTTTGCACGCATAAAAACTTGACATGTGAATATTTCTGTTTCTTTCAATGGAAACGTGTTATTATGCTTACAAAAGGGTTATTTAAGCATAAACCACCATTTGGGAGTGAATTCCATTAGTTTTGAGCAATATCAACATTGTAAGGTAAAAATCACATTGTTGGTCAAAAAGTGCTTCTCTCGCTCTGAAAAGCATTTTGCACGCATAAAAACTTGACATGTGAATATTTCTGTTTCTTTCAATGGAAACGTGTTATTATGCTTACAAAAGGGTTATTTAAGCATAAACCACCATTTGGGAGTGAATTCCATTAGTTTTGAGCAATATCAAAATTGAAAGGTCAGAATCACATTGTTGGTCAAAAAGTGCTTCTCTCGCTCTGAAAAGCATTTTGCACACATAAAAACTTGACATGTGAATATTTCTGTTACTTTCAATGGAAACGTGTTATTATGCTTACAAAAGGGTTATTTAAGCATAAACCACCATTTGGGAGTGAATTCCATTAGTTTTGAGCAATATCAAAATTGAAAGGTCAGAGTCACATTGTTGGTCAAAAAGTGCTTCTCTCGCTCTGAAAAGCATTTTGCACACATAAAAACTTGACATGTGAATATTTCTGTTTCTTTCAATTCAAACGTGTTATTATGCTTACAAAAGGGTTATTTAAGCATAAACCACCATTTGGGAGTGAATTCCATTAGTTTTGAGCAATATCAACATTGTAAGGTAAAAATCACATTGTAGGTCAAAAAGTGCTTCTCTCGCTCTGAAAAGCATTTTGCACGCATAAAAACTTGACAAGTGAATATTTCTGTTCCTTTAAATTCAAACGTGTTATTATGATACAAAAGGGTTATTTAAGCATAAACCACCATTTGGGAGTGAATTCCATTCGTTTTGAGCAATATCAACATTGTAAGGTCAGAATCACATTGTTGGTCAAAAAGTGCTTCTCTCGCTCTGAAAAGCATTTTGCACGCATAAAAACTTGACATGTGAATATTTCTGTTTCTTTCAATGGAAACGTGTTATTATGCTTACAAAAGGGTTATTTAAGCATAAACCACCATTTGGGAGTGAATTCCATTAGTTTTGAGCAATATCAAAATTGAAAGGTCAGAATCACATTGTTGGTCAAAAAGTGCTTCTCTCGCTCTGAAAAGCATTTTGCACACATAAAAACTTGACATGTGAATATTTCTGTTACTTTCAATGGAAACGTGTTATTATGCTTACAAAAGGGTTATTTAAGCATAAACCACCATTTGGGAGTGAATTCCATTAGTTTTGAGCAATATCAACATTGTAAGGTAAAAATCACATTGTTGGTCAAAAAGTGCTTCTCTCGCTCTGAAAAGCATTTTGCACGCATAAAAACTTGACATGTGAATATTTCTGTTTCTTTCAATGGAAACGTGTTATTATGCTTACAAAAGGGTTATTTAAGCATAAACCACCATTTGGGAGTGAATTCCATTCGTTTTGAGCAATATCAAAATTGAAAGGTCAGAATCACATTGTTGGTCAAAAAGTGCTTCTCTCGCTCTGAAAAGCATTTTGCACACATAAAAACTTGACATGTGAATATTTCTGTTACTTTCAATGGAAACGTGTTATTATGCTTACAAAAGGGTTATTTAAGCATAAACCACCATTTGGGAGTGAATTCCATTAGTTTTGAGCAATATCAAAATTGAAAGGTCAGAGTCACATTGTTGGTCAAAAAGTGCTTCTCTCGCTCTGAAAAGCA
This sequence comes from Pollachius pollachius, assembly GCF_949987615.1. Lineage (NCBI taxonomy): Eukaryota > Metazoa > Chordata > Actinopteri > Gadiformes > Gadidae > Pollachius > Pollachius pollachius. The sequence continues at coordinate 14,397 of NW_027641563.1, forward strand.
TTTTGCACGCATAAAAACTTGACAAGTGAATATTTCTGTTCCTTTAAATTCAAACGTGTTATTATGATACAAAAGGGTTATTTAAGCATAAACCACCATTTGGGAGTGAATTCCATTCGTTTTGAGCAATATCAACATTGTAAGGTCAGAATCACATTGTTGGTCAAAAAGTGCTTCTCTCGCTCTGAAAAGCATTTTGCACGCATAAAAACTTGACATGTGAATATTTCTGTTTCTTTCAATGGAAACGTGTTATTATGCTTACAAAAGGGTTATTTAAGCATAAACCACCATTTGGGAGTGAATTCCATTAGTTTTGAGCAATATCAAAATTGAAAGGTCAGAATCACATTGTTGGTCAAAAAGTGCTTCTCTCGCTCTGAAAAGCATTTTGCACACATAAAAACTTGACATGTGAATATTTCTGTTACTTTCAATGGAAACGTGTTATTATGCTTACAAAAGGGTTATTTAAGCATAAACCACCATTTGGGAGTGAATTCCATTAGTTTTGAGCAATATCAACATTGTAAGGTAAAAATCACATTGTTGGTCAAAAAGTGCTTCTCTCGCTCTGAAAAGCATTTTGCACGCATAAAAACTTGACATGTGAATATTTCTGTTTCTTTCAATGGAAACGTGTTATTATGCTTACAAAAGGGTTATTTAAGCATAAACCACCATTTGGGAGTGAATTCCATTAGTTTTGAGCAATATCAAAATTGAAAGGTCAGAATCACATTGTTGGTCAAAAAGTGCTTCTCTCGCTCTGAAAAGCATTTTGCACACATAAAAACTTGACATGTGAATATTTCTGTTACTTTCAATGGAAACGTGTTATTATGCTTACAAAAGGGTTATTTAAGCATAAACCACCATTTGGGAGTGAATTCCATTAGTTTTGAGCAATATCAAAATTGAAAGGTCAGAGTCACATTGTTGGTCAAAAAGTGCTTCTCTCGCTCTGAAAAGCATTTTGCACACATAAAAACTTGACATGTGAATATTTCTGTTTCTTTCAATTCAAACGTGTTATTATGCTTACAAAAGGGTTATTTAAGCATAAACCACCATTTGGGAGTGAATTCCATTAGTTTTGAGCAATATCAACATTGTAAGGTAAAAATCACATTGTTGGTCAAAAAGTGCTTCTCTCGCTCTGAAAAGCATTTTGCACGCATAAAAACTTGACAAGTGAATATTTCTGTTCCTTTAAATTCAAACGTGTTATTATGATACAAAAGGGTTATTTAAGCATAAACCACCATTTGGGAGTGAATTCCATTCGTTTTGAGCAATATCAACATTGTAAGGTCAGAATCACATTGTTGGTCAAAAAGTGCTTCTCTCGCTCTGAAAAGCATTTTGCACGCATAAAAACTTGACATGTGAATATTTCTGTTTCTTTCAATGGAAACGTGTTATTATGCTTACAAAAGGGTTATTTAAGCATAAACCACCATTTGGGAGTGAATTCCATTAGTTTTGAGCAATATCAAAATTGAAAGGTCAGAATCACATTGTTGGTCAAAAAGTGCTTCTCTCGCTCTGAAAAGCATTTTGCACACATAAAAACTTGACATGTGAATATTTCTGTTACTTTCAATGGAAACGTGTTATTATGCTTACAAAAGGGTTATTTAAGCATAAACCACCATTTGGGAGTGAATTCCATTAGTTTTGAGCAATATCAACATTGTAAGGTAAAAATCACATTGTTGGTCAAAAAGTGCTTCTCTCGCTCTGAAAAGCATTTTGCACGCATAAAAACTTGACATGTGAATATTTCTGTTACTTTCAATGGAAACGTGTTATTATGCTTACAAAAGGGTTATTTAAGCATAAACCACCATTTGGGAGTGAATTCCATTAGTTTTGAGCAATATCAACATTGTAAGGTAAAAATCACATTGTTGGTCAAAAAGTGCTTCTCTCGCTCTGAAAAGCATTTTGCACGCATAAAAACTTGACAAGTGAATATTTCTGTTCCTTTAAATTCAAACGTGTTATTATGATACAAAAGGGTTATTTAAGCATAAACCACCATTTGGGAGTGAATTCCATTCGTTTTGAGCAATATCAACATTGTAAGGTCAGAATCACATTGTTGGTCAAAAAGTGCTTCTCTCGCTCTGAAAAGCATTTTGCACGCATAAAAACTTGACATGTGAATATTTCTGTTTCTTTCAATGGAAACGTGTTATTATGCTTACAAAAGGGTTATTTAAGCATAAACC
>NW_027641562.1:0-66137 GCF_949987615.1 Pollachius pollachius
CTCCCAAATGGTGGTTTATGCTTAAATAACCCTTTTGTAAGCATAATAACACGTTTCCATTGAAAGAAACAGAAATATTCACATGTCAAGTTTTTATGCGTGCAAAATGCTTTTCAGAGCGAGAGAAGCACTTTTTGACCAACAATGTGATTCTGACCTGTCAATTTTGATATTGCTCAAAACTAATGGAATTCACTCCCAAATGGTGGTTTATGCTTAAATAACCCTTTTGTAAGCATAATAACACGTTTCCATTGAAAGTAACAGAAATATTCACGTTTCTAGTTTTTATGTGTGCAAAATGCTTTTCAGAGCGAGAGAAGCACTTTTTGACCAACAATGTGATTCTGACCTTACAATGTTGATATTGCTCAAAACTAATGGCATTCACTCCCAAATGGTGGTTTATGCTTAAATAACCCTTTTGTAAGCATAATAACACGTTTCCATTGAAAGTAACAGAAATATTCACATGTCAAGTTTTTATGTGTGCAAAATGCTTTTCAGAGCGAGAGAAGCACTTTTTGACCAACAATGTGACTCTGACCTTCAATTTTGATATTGCTCAAAACTAATGGAATTCACTCCCAAATGGTGGTTTATGCTTAAATAACCCTTTTGTAAGCATAATAACACGTTTCCATTGAAAGTAACAGAAATATTCACATGTCAAGTTTTTATGTGTACAAAATGCTTTTCAGAGCGAGAGAAGCACTTTTTGACCAACAATGTGATTCTGACCTTTCAATTTTGATATTGCTCAAAACTAATGGAATTCACTCCCAAATGGTGGTTTATGCTTAAATAACCCTTTTGTAAGCATAATAACACGTTTCCATTGAAAGTAACAGAAATATTCACATGTCAAGTTTTTATGTGTGCAAAATGCTTTTCAGAGCGAGAGAAGCACTTTTTGACCAACAATGTGATTCTGACCTTTCAATTTTGATATTGCTCAAAACTAATGGAATTCACTCCCAAATGGTGGTTTATGCTTAAATAACCCTTTTGTAAGCATAATAACACGTTTCCATTGAAAGAAACAGAAATATTCACATGTCAAGTTTTTATGCGTGCAAAATGCTTTTCAGAGCGAGAGAAGCACTTTTTGACCAACAATGTGACTCTGACCTTTCAATTTTGATATTGCTCAAAACTAATGGAATTCACTCCCAAATGGTGGTTTATGCTTAAATAACCCTTTTGTAAGCATAATAACACGTTTCCATTGAAAGTAACAGAAATATTCACATGTCAAGTTTTTATGTGTGCAAAATGCTTTTCAGAGCGAGAGAAGCACTTTTTGACCAACAATGTGATTCTGACCTTTCAATTTTGATATTACTCAAAACTAATGGAATTCACTCCCAAATGGTGGTTTATGCTTAAATAACCCTTTTGTAAGCATAATAACACGTTTCCATTGAAAGTAACAGAAATATTCACATGTCAAGTTTTTATGCGTGCAAAATGCTTTTCAGAGCGAGAGAAGCACTTTTTGACCAACAATGTGATTCTGACCTTTCAATTTTGATATTGCTCAAAACTAATGGAATTCACTCCCAAATGGTGGTTTATGCTTAAATAACCCTTTTGTAAGCATAATAACACGTTTCCATTGAAAGAAACAGAAATATTCACATGTCAAGTTTTTATGCGTGCAAAATGCTTTTCAGAGCGAGAGAAGCACTTTTTGACCAACAATGTGACTCTGACCTTTCAATTTTGATATTGCTCAAAACTAATGGAATTCACTCCCAAATGGTGGTTTATGCTTAAATAACCCTTTTGTAAGCATAATAACACGTTTCCATTGAAAGAAACAGAAATATTCACATGTCAAGTTTTTATGCGTGCAAAATGCTTTTCAGAGCGAGAGAAGCACTTTTTGACCAACAATGTGATTCTGACCTTTCAATTTTGATATTGCTCAAAACTAATGGAATTCACTCCCAAATGGTGGTTTATGCTTAAATAACCCTTTTGTAAGCATAATAACACGTTTCCATTGAAAGAAACAGAAATATTCACATGTCAAGTTTTTATGCGTGCAAAATGCTTTTCAGAGCGAGAGAAGCACTTTTTGACCAACAATGTGACTCTGACCTTTCAATTTTTATATTGCTCAAAACTAATGGAATTCACTCCCAAATGGTGGTTTATGCTTAAATAACCCTTTTGTAAGCATAATAACACGTTTCCTTTGAAAGAAACAGAAATATTCACATGTCAAGTTTTTATGCGTGCAAAATGCTTTTCAGAGCGAGAGAAGCACTTTTTGACCAACAATGTGATTCTGACCTTTCAATTTTGATATTGCTCAAAACTAATGGAATTCACTCCCAAATGGTGGTTTATGCTTAAATAACCCTTTTGTAAGCATAATAACACGTTTCCATTGAAAGAAACAGAAATATTCACATGTCAAGTTTTTATGCGTGCAAAATGCTTTTCAGAGCGAGAGAAGCACTTTTTGACCAACAATGTGATTCTGACCTTTCAATTTTGATATTGCTCAAAACTAATGGAATTCACTCCCAAATGGTGGTTTATGCTTAAATAACCCTTTTGTAAGCATAATAACACGTTTCCATTGAAAGTAACAGAAATATTCACGTTTCTAGTTTTTATGTGTGCAAAATGCTTTTCAGAGCGAGAGAAGCACTTTTTGACCAACAATGTGATTCTGACCTTACAATGTTGATATTGCTCAAAACTAATGGCATTCACTCCCAAATGGTGGTTTATGCTTAAATAACCCTTTTGTAAGCATAATAACACGTTTCCATTGAAAGTAACAGAAATATTCACATGTCAAGTTTTTATGTGTGCAAAATGCTTTTCAGAGCGAGAGAAGCACTTTTTGACCAACAATGTGACTCTGACCTTCAATTTTGATATTGCTCAAAACTAATGGAATTCACTCCCAAATGGTGGTTTATGCTTAAATAACCCTTTTGTAAGCATAATAACACGTTTCCATTGAAAGTAACAGAAATATTCACATGTCAAGTTTTTATGTGTACAAAATGCTTTTCAGAGCGAGAGAAGCACTTTTTGACCAACAATGTGATTCTGACCTTTCAATTTTGATATTGCTCAAAACTAATGGAATTCACTCCCAAATGGTGGTTTATGCTTAAATAACCCTTTTGTAAGCATAATAACACGTTTCCATTGAAAGTAACAGAAATATTCACATGTCAAGTTTTTATGTGTGCAAAATGCTTTTCAGAGCGAGAGAAGCACTTTTTGACCAACAATGTGATTCTGACCTTTCAATTTTGATATTGCTCAAAACTAATGGAATTCACTCCCAAATGGTGGTTTATGCTTAAATAACCCTTTTGTAAGCATAATAACACGTTTCCATTGAAAGAAACAGAAATATTCACATGTCAAGTTTTTATGCGTGCAAAATGCTTTTCAGAGCGAGAGAAGCACTTTTTGACCAACAATGTGACTCTGACCTTTCAATTTTGATATTGCTCAAAACTAATGGAATTCACTCCCAAATGGTGGTTTATGCTTAAATAACCCTTTTGTAAGCATAATAACACGTTTCCATTGAAAGTAACAGAAATATTCACATGTCAAGTTTTTATGTGTGCAAAATGCTTTTCAGAGCGAGAGAAGCACTTTTTGACCAACAATGTGACTCTGACCTTCAATTTTGATATTGCTCAAAACTAATGGAATTCACTCCCAAATGGTGGTTTATGCTTAAATAACCCTTTTGTAAGCATAATAACACGTTTCCATTGAAAGTAACAGAAATATTCACATGTCAAGTTTTTATGTGTACAAAATGCTTTTCAGAGCGAGAGAAGCACTTTTTGACCAACAATGTGATTCTGACCTTTCAATTTTGATATTGCTCAAAACTAATGGAATTCACTCCCAAATGGTGGTTTATGCTTAAATAACCCTTTTGTAAGCATAATAACACGTTTCCATTGAAAGTAACAGAAATATTCACATGTCAAGTTTTTATGTGTGCAAAATGCTTTTCAGAGCGAGAGAAGCACTTTTTGACCAACAATGTGATTCTGACCTTTCAATTTTGATATTGCTCAAAACTAATGGAATTCACTCCCAAATGGTGGTTTATGCTTAAATAACCCTTTTGTAAGCATAATAACACGTTTCCATTGAAAGAAACAGAAATATTCACATGTCAAGTTTTTATGCGTGCAAAATGCTTTTCAGAGCGAGAGAAGCACTTTTTGACCAACAATGTGACTCTGACCTTTCAATTTTGATATTGCTCAAAACTAATGGAATTCACTCCCAAATGGTGGTTTATGCTTAAATAACCCTTTTGTAAGCATAATAACACGTTTCCATTGAAAGTAACAGAAATATTCACATGTCAAGTTTTTATGTGTGCAAAATGCTTTTCAGAGCGAGAGAAGCACTTTTTGACCAACAATGTGATTCTGACCTTTCAATTTTGATATTACTCAAAACTAATGGAATTCACTCCCAAATGGTGGTTTATGCTTAAATAACCCTTTTGTAAGCATAATAACACGTTTCCATTGAAAGAAACAGAAATATTCACATGTCAAGTTTTTATGCGTGCAAAATGCTTTTCAGAGCGAGAGAAGCACTTTTTGACCAACAATGTGATTCTGACCTTTCAATTTTGATATTGCTCAAAACTAATGGAATTCACTCCCAAATGGTGGTTTATGCTTAAATAACCCTTTTGTAAGCATAATAACACGTTTCCATTGAAAGAAACAGAAATATTCACATGTCAAGTTTTTATGCGTGCAAAATGCTTTTCAGAGCGAGAGAAGCACTTTTTGACCAACAATGTGACTCTGACCTTTCAATTTTGATATAGCTCAAAACTAATGGAATTCACTCCCAAATGGTGGTTTATGCTTAAATAACCCTTTAGTAAGCATAATAACACGTTTCCATTGAAAGTAACAGAAATATTCACATGTCAAGTTTTTATGTGTGCAAAATGCTTTTCAGAGCGAGAGAAGCACTTTTTGACCAACAATGTGACTCTGACCTTTCAATTTTGATATTGCTCAAAACTAATGGAATTCACTCCCAAATGGTGGTTTATGCTTAAATAACCCTTTTGTAAGCATAATAACACGTTTCCATTGAAAGAAACAGAAATATTCACATGTCAAGTTTTTATGCGTGCAAAATGCTTTTCAGAGCGAGAGAAGCACTTTTTGACCAACAATGTGATTCTGACCTTTCAATTTTGATATTGCTCAAAACTAATGGAATTCACTCCCAAATGGTGGTTTATGATTAAATAACCCTTTTGTAAGCATAATAACACGTTTCCATTGAAAGAAACAGAAATATTCACATGTCAAGTTTTTATGCGTGCAAAATGCTTTTCAGAGCGAGAGAAGCACTTTTTGACCAACAATGTGACTCTGACCTTTCAATTTTTATATTGCTCAAAACTAATGGAATTCACTCCCAAATGGTGGTTTATGCTTAAATAACCCTTTTGTAAGCATAATAACACGTTTCCTTTGAAAGAAACAGAAATATTCACATGTCAAGTTTTTATGCGTGCAAAATGCTTTTCAGAGCGAGAGAAGCACTTTTTGACCAACAATGTGATTCTGACCTTTCAATTTTGATATTGCTCAAAACTAATGGAATTCACTCCCAAATGGTGGTTTATGATTAAATAACCCTTTTGTAAGCATAATAACACGTTTCCATTGAAAGAAACAGAAATATTCACATGTCAAGTTTTTATGCGTGCAAAATGCTTTTCAGAGCGAGAGAAGCACTTTTTGACCAACAATGTGACTCTGACCTTTCAATTTTGATATAGCTCAAAACTAATGGAATTCACTCCCAAATGGTGGTTTATGCTTAAATAACCCTTTAGTAAGCATAATAACACGTTTCCATTGAAAGTAACAGAAATATTCACATGTCAAGTTTTTATGTGTGCAAAATGCTTTTCAGAGCGAGAGAAGCACTTTTTGACCAACAATGTGACTCTGACCTTTCAATTTTGATATTGCTCAAAACTAATGGAATTCACTCCCAAATGGTGGTTTATGGTTAAATAACCCTTTTGTAAGCATAATAACACGTTTCCATTAAAAGAAACAGAAATATTCACATGTCAAGTTTTTATGCGTGCAAAATGCTTTTCAGAGCGAGAGAAGCACTTTTTGACCAACAATGTGATTCTGACCTTTCAATTTTGATATTGCTCAAAACTAATGGAATTCACTCCCAAATGGTGGTTTATGCTTAAATAACCCTTTTGTAAGCATAATAACACGTTTCCATTGAAAGAAACAGAAATATTCACATGTCAAGTTTTTATGCGTGCAAAATGCTTTTCAGAGCGAGAGAAGCACTTTTTGACCAACAATGTGACTCTGACCTTTCAATTTTGATATAGCTCAAAACTAATGGAATTCACTCCCAAATGGTGGTTTATGCTTAAATAACCCTTTAGTAAGCATAATAACACGTTTCCATTGAAAGTAACAGAAATATTCACATGTCAAGTTTTTATGTGTGCAAAATGCTTTTCAGAGCGAGAGAAGCACTTTTTGACCAACAATGTGACTCTGACCTTTCAATTTTGATATTGCTCAAAACTAATGGAATTCACTCCCAAATGGTGGTTTATGCTTAAATAACCCTTTTGTAAGCATAATAACACGTTTCCATTGAAAGAAACAGAAATATTCACATGTCAAGTTTTTATGCGTGCAAAATGCTTTTCAGAGCGAGAGAAGCACTTTTTGACCAACAATGTGATTCTGACCTTTCAATTTTGATATTGCTCAAAACTAATGGAATTCACTCCCAAATGGTGGTTTATGCTTAAATAACCCTTTTGTAAGCATAATAACACGTTTCCATTGAAAGAAACAGAAATATTCACATGTCAAGTTTTTATGCGTGCAAAATGCTTTTCAGAGCGAGAGAAGCACTTTTTGACCAACAATGTGACTCTGACCTTTCAATTTTGATATTGCTCAAAACTAATGGAATTCACTCCCAAATGGTGGTTTATGCTTAAATAACCCTTTTGTAAGCATAATAACACGTTTCCATTGAAAGAAACAGAAATATTCACATGTCAAGTTTTTATGTGTGCAAAATGCTTTTCAGAGCGAGAGAAGCACTTTTTGACCAACAATGTGACTCTGACCTTTCAATTTTGATATTGCTCAAAACTAATGGAATTCACTCCCAAATGGTGGTTTATGCTTAAATAACCCTTTTGTAAGCATAATAACACGTTTCCATTGAAAGTAACAGAAATATTCACGTATCTAGTTTTTATGTGTGCAAAATGCTTTTCAGAGCGAGAGAAGCACTTTTTGACCAACAATGTGATTCTGACCTTACAATGTTGATATTGCCCAAAACTAATGGAATTCACTCCCAAATGGTGGTTTATGCTTAAATAACCCTTTTGTAAGCATAATAACACGTTTCCATTGAAAGTAACAGAAATATTCACATGTCAAGTTTTTATGCGTGCAAAATGCTTTTCAGAGCGAGAGAAGCACTTTTTGACCAACAATGTGATTTTTACCTTACAATGTTGATATTGCTCAAAACTAATGGAATTCACTCCCAAATGGTGGTTTATGCTTAAATAACCCTTTTGTAAGCATAATAACACGTTTCCATTGAAAGTAACAGAAATATTCACATGTCAAGTTTTTATGTGTGAAAAATGCTTTTCAGAGCGAGAGAAGCACTTTTTGACCAACAATGTGATTCTGACCTTACAATTTTGATATTGCTCAAAACTAATGGAATTCACTCCCAAATGGTGGTTTATGGTTAAATAACCCTTTTGTAAGCATAATAACACGTTTCCATTAAAAGAAACAGAAATATTCACATGTCAAGTTTTTATGCGTGCAAAATGCTTTTCAGAGCGAGAGAAGCACTTTTTGACCAACAATGTGACTCTGACCTTTCAATTTTGATATAGCTCAAAACTAATGGAATTCACTCCCAAATGGTGGTTTATGCTTAAATAACCCTTTAGTAAGCATAATAACACGTTTCCATTGAAAGTAACAGAAATATTCACATGTCAAGTTTTTATGTGTGCAAAATGCTTTTCAGGGCGAGAGAAGCACTTTTTGACCAACAATGTGACTCTGACCTTTCAATTTTGATATTGCTCAAAACTAATGGAATTCACTCCCAAATGGTGGTTTATGCTTAAATAACCCTTTTGTAAGCATAATAACACGTTTCCATTGAAAGAAACAGAAATATTCACATGTCAAGTTTTTATGCGTGCAAAATGCTTTTCAGAGCGAGAGAAGCACTTTTTGACCAACAATGTGATTCTGACCTTTCAATTTTGATATTGCTCAAAACTAATGGAATTCACTCCCAAATGGTGGTTTATGCTTAAATAACCCTTTTGTAAGCATAATAACACGTTTCCATTGAAAGAAACAGAAATATTCACATGTCAAGTTTTTATGCGTGCAAACTGCTTTTCAGAGCGAGAGAAGCACTTTTTGACCAACAATGTGACTCTGACCTTTCAATTTTGATATTGCTCAAAACTAATGGAATTCACTCCCAAATGGTGGTTTATGCTTAAATAACCCTTTTGTAAGCATAATAACACGTTTCCATTGAAAGTAACAGAAATATTCACATGTTAAGTTTTTATGTGTGCAAAATGCTTTTCAGAGCGAGAGAAGCACTTTTTGACCAACAATGTGATTCTGACCTTTCAATTTTGATATTGCTCAAAACTAATGGAATTCACTCCCAAATGGTGGTTTATGCTTAAATAACCCTTTTGTAAGCATAATAACACGTTTCCATTGAAAGAAACAGAAATATTCACGTTTCTAGTTTTTATGTGTGCAAAATGCTTTTCAGAGCGAGAGAAGCACTTTTTGACCAACAATGTGATTCTGACCTTACAATGTTGATATTGCTCAAAACTAATGGCATTCACTCCCAAATGGTGGTATATGCTTAAATAACCCTATTGTAAGCAGAATAACACGTTTCCATTGAAAGTAACAGAAATATTCACATGTCAAGTTTTTATGTGTGCAAAATGCTTTTCAGAGCGAGAGAAGCACTTTTTGACCAACAATGTGACTCTGACCTTCAATTTTGATATTGCTCAAAACTAATGGAATTCACTCCCAAATGGTGGTTTATGCTTAAATAACCCTTTTGTAAGCATAATAACACGTTTCCATTGAAAGTAACAGAAATATTCACATGTCAAGTTTTTATGTGTGCAAAATGCTTTTCAGAGCGAGAGAAGCACTTTTTGACCAACAATGTGATTCTGACCTTTCAATTTTGATATTGCTCAAAACTAATGGAATTCACTCCCAAATGGTGGTTTATGCTTAAATAACCCTTTTGTAAGCATAATAACACGTTTCCATTGAAAGTAACAGAAATATTCACATGTCAAGTTTTTATGTGTGCAAAATGCTTTTCAGAGCGAGAGAAGCACTTTTTGACCAACAATGTGATTCTGACCTTTCAATTTTGATATTGCTCAAAACTAATGGAATTCACTCCCAAATGGTGGTTTATGCTTAAATAACCCTTTTGTAAGCATAATAACACGTTTCCATTGAAAGAAACAGAAATATTCACATGTCAAGTTTTTATGCGTGCAAAATGCTTTTCAGAGCGAGAGAAGCACTTTTTGACCAACAATGTGACTCTGACCTTTCAATTTTGATATTGCTCAAAACTAATGGAATTCACTCCCAAATGGTGGTTTATGCTTAAATAACCCTTTTGTAAGCATAATAACACGTTTCCATTGAAAGTAACAGAAATATTCACGTTTCTAGTTTTTATGTGTGCAAAATGCTTTTCAGAGCGAGAGAAGCACTTTTTGACCAACAATGTGATTCTGACCTTACAATGTTGATATTGCTCAAAACTAATGGAATTCACTCCCAAATGGTGGTTTATGCTTAAATAACCCTTTAGTAAGCATAATAACACGTTTCCATTGAAAGTAACAGAAATATTCACATGTCAAGTTTTTATGTGTGCAAAATGCTTTTCAGAGCGAGAGAAGCACTTTTTGACCAACAATGTGACTCTGACCTTTCAATTTTGATATTGCTCAAAACTAATGGAATTCACTCCCAAATGGTGGTTTATGCTTAAATAACCCTTTTGTAAGCATAATAACACGTTTCCATTGAAAGAAACAGAAATATTCACATGTCAAGTTTTTATGCGTGCAAAATGCTTTTCAGAGCGAGAGAAGCACTTTTTGACCAACAATGTGATTCTGACCTTTCAATTTTGATATTGCTCAAAACTAATGGAATTCACTCCCAAATGGTGGTTTATGCTTAAATAACCCTTTTGTAAGCATAATAACACGTTTCCATTGAAAGAAACAGAAATATTCACATGTCAAGTTTTTATGCGTGCAAAATGCTTTTCAGAGCGAGAGAAGCACTTTTTGACCAACAATGTGACTCTGACCTTTCAATTTTGATATTGCTCAAAACTAATGGAATTCACTCCCAAATGGTGGTTTATGCTTAAATAACCCTTTTGTAAGCATAATAACACGTTTCCATTGAAAGTAACAGAAATATTCACATGTCAAGTTTTTATGTGTGCAAAATGCTTTTCAGAGCGAGAGAAGCACTTTTTGACCAACAATGTGATTCTGACCTTTCAATTTTGATATTGCTCAAAACTAATGGAATTCACTCCCAAATGGTGGTTTATGCTTAAATAACCCTTTTGTAAGCATAATAACACATTTCCATTGAAAGAAACAGAAATATTCACATGTCAAGTTTTTATGCGTGCAAAATGCTTTTCAGAGCGAGAGAAGCACTTTTTGACCAACAATGTGACTCTGACCTTTCAATTTTGATATTGCTCAAAACTAATGGAATTCACTCCCAAATGGTGGTTTATGCTTAAATAACCCTTTTGTAAGCATAATAACACGTTTCCATTGAAAGTAACAGAAATATTCACATGTCAAGTTTTTATGTGTGCAAAATGCTTTTCAGAGCGAGAGAAGCACTTTTTGACCAACAATGTGATTCTGACCTTTCAATTTTGATATTACTCAAAACTAATGGAATTCACTCCCAAATGGTGGTTTATGCTTAAATAACCCTTTTGTAAGCATAATAACACGTTTCCATTGAAAGAAACAGAAATATTCACATGTCAAGTTTTTATGTGTGCAAAATGCTTTTCAGAGCGAGAGAAGCACTTTTTGACCAACAATGTGATTCTGACCTTTCAATTTTGATATTGCTCAAAACTAATGGAATTCACTCCCAAATGGTGGTTTATGCTTAAATAACCCTTTTGTAAGCATAATAACACGTTTCCATTGAAAGAAACAGAAATATTCACATGTCAAGTTTTTATGCGTGCAAAATGCTTTTCAGAGCGAGAGAAGCACTTTTTGACCAACAATGTGATTCTGACCTTTCAATTTTGATATTGCTCAAAACTAATGGAATTCACTCCCAAATGGTGGTTTATGCTTAAATAACCCTTTTGTAAGCATAATAACACGTTTCCATTGAAAGTAACAGAAATATTCACATGTCAAGTTTTTATGTGTGCAAAATGCTTTTCAGAGCGAGAGAAGCACTTTTTGACCAACAATGTGATTCTGACCTTTCAATTTTGATATTGCTCAAAAACTAATGGAATTCACTCCCAAATGGTGGTTTATGCTTAAATAACCCTTTTGTAAGCATAATAACACATTTCCATTGAAAGAAACAGAAATATTCACATGTCAAGTTTTTATGCGTGCAAAATGCTTTTCAGAGCGAGAGAAGCACTTTTTGACCAACAATGTGACTCTGACCTTTCAATTTTGATATTGCTCAAAACTAATGGAATTCACTCCCAAATGGTGGTTTATGCTTAAATAACCCTTTTGTAAGCATAATAACACGTTTCCATTGAAAGTAACAGAAATATTCACATGTCAAGTTTTTATGTGTGCAAAATGCTTTTCAGAGCGAGAGAAGCACTTTTTGACCAACAATGTGATTCTGACCTTTCAATTTTGATATTACTCAAAACTAATGGAATTCACTCCCAAATGGTGGTTTATGCTTAAATAACCCTTTTGTAAGCATAATAACACGTTTCCATTGAAAGAAACAGAAATATTCACATGTCAAGTTTTTATGCGTGCAAAATGCTTTTCAGAGCGAGAGAAGCACTTTTTGACCAACAATGTGATTCTGACCTTTCAATTTTGATATTGCTCAAAACTAATGGAATTCACTCCCAAATGGTGGTTTATGCTTAAATAACCCTTTTGTAAGCATAATAACACGTTTCCATTGAAAGAAACAGAAATATTCACATGTCAAGTTTTTATGCGTGCAAAATGCTTTTCAGAGCGAGAGAAGCACTTTTTGACCAACAATGTGATTCTGACCTTTCAATTTTGATATTGCTCAAAACTAATGGAATTCACTCCCAAATGGTGGTTTATGCTTAAATAACCCTTTTGTAAGCATAATAACACGTTTCCATTGAAAGTAACAGAAATATTCACGTTTCTAGTTTTTATGTGTGCAAAATGCTTTTCAGAGCGAGAGAAGCACTTTTTGACCAACAATGTGACTCTGACCTTTCAATTTTGATATTGCTCAAAACTAATGGAATTCACTCCCAAATGGTGGTTTATGCTTAAATAACCCTTTTGTAAGCATAATAACACGTTTCCATTGAAAGAAACAGAAATATTCACATGTCAAGTTTTTATGTGTGCAAAATGCTTTTCAGAGCGAGAGAAGCACTTTTTGACCAACAATGTGACTCTGACCTTTCAATTTTGATATTGCTCAAAACTAATGGAATTCACTCCCAAATGGTGGTTTATGCTTAAATAACCCTTTTGTAAGCATAATAACACGTTTCCATTGAAAGTAACAGAAATATTCACGTATCTAGTTTTTATGTGTGCAAAATGCTTTTCAGAGCGAGAGAAGCACTTTTTGACCAACAATGTGATTCTGACCTTACAATGTTGATATTGCCCAAAACTAATGGAATTCACTCCCAAATGGTGGTTTATGCTTAAATAACCCTTTTGTAAGCATAATAACACGTTTCCATTGAAAGTAACAGAAATATTCACATGTCAAGTTTTTATGCGTGCAAAATGCTTTTCAGAGCGAGAGAAGCACTTTTTGACCAACAATGTGATTTTTTACCTTACAATGTTGATATTGCTCAAAACTAATGGAATTCACTCCCAAATGGTGGTTTATGCTTAAATAACCCTTTTGTAAGCATAATAACACGTTTCCATTGAAAGTAACAGAAATATTCACATGTCAAGTTTTTATGTGTGAAAAATGCTTTTCAGAGCGAGAGAAGCACTTTTTGACCAACAATGTGATTCTGACCTTACAATTTTGATATTGCTCAAAACTAATGGAATTCACTCCCAAATGGTGGTTTATGGTTAAATAACCCTTTTGTAAGCATAATAACACGTTTCCATTAAAAGAAACAGAAATATTCACATGTCAAGTTTTTATGCGTGCAAAATGCTTTTCAGAGCGAGAGAAGCACTTTTTGACCAACAATGTGACTCTGACCTTTCAATTTTGATATAGCTCAAAACTAATGGAATTCACTCCCAAATGGTGGTTTATGCTTAAATAACCCTTTAGTAAGCATAATAACACGTTTCCATTGAAAGTAACAGAAATATTCACATGTCAAGTTTTTATGTGTGCAAAATGCTTTTCAGGGCGAGAGAAGCACTTTTTGACCAACAATGTGACTCTGACCTTTCAATTTTGATATTGCTCAAAACTAATGGAATTCACTCCCAAATGGTGGTTTATGCTTAAATAACCCTTTTGTAAGCATAATAACACGTTTCCATTGAAAGAAACAGAAATATTCACATGTCAAGTTTTTATGCGTGCAAAATGCTTTTCAGAGCGAGAGAAGCACTTTTTGACCAACAATGTGATTCTGACCTTTCAATTTTGATATTGCTCAAAACTAATGAATTCACTCCCAAATGGTGGTTTATGCTTAAATAACCCTTTTGTAAGCATAATAACACGTTTCCATTGAAAGAAACAGAAATATTCACATGTCAAGTTTTTATGCGTGCAAACTGCTTTTCAGAGCGAGAGAAGCACTTTTTGACCAACAATGTGACTCTGACCTTTCAATTTTGATATTGCTCAAAACTAATGGAATTCACTCCCAAATGGTGGTTTATGCTTAAATAACCCTTTTGTAAGCATAATAACACGTTTCCATTGAAAGTAACAGAAATATTCACATGTCAAGTTTTTATGTGTGCAAAATGCTTTTCAGAGCGAGAGAAGCACTTTTTGACCAACAATGTGATTCTGACCTTTCAATTTTGATATTGCTCAAAACTAATGGAATTCACTCCCAAATGGTGGTTTATGCTTAAATAACCCTTTTGTAAGCATAATAACACGTTTCCATTGAAAGAAACAGAAATATTCACGTTTCTAGTTTTTATGTGTGCAAAATGCTTTTCAGAGCGAGAGAAGCACTTTTTGACCAACAATGTGATTCTGACCTTACAATGTTGATATTGCTCAAAACTAATGGCATTCACTCCCAAATGGTGGTATATGCTTAAATAACCCTATTGTAAGCAGAATAACACGTTTCCATTGAAAGTAACAGAAATATTCACATGTCAAGTTTTTATGTGTGCAAAATGCTTTTCAGAGCGAGAGAAGCACTTTTTGACCAACAATGTGACTCTGACCTTCAATTTTGATATTGCTCAAAACTAATGGAATTCACTCCCAAATGGTGGTTTATGCTTAAATAACCCTTTTGTAAGCATAATAACACGTTTCCATTGAAAGTAACAGAAATATTCACATGTCAAGTTTTTATGTGTGCAAAATGCTTTTCAGAGCGAGAGAAGCACTTTTTGACCAACAATGTGATTCTGACCTTTCAATTTTGATATTGCTCAAAACTAATGGAATTCACTCCCAAATGGTGGTTTATGCTTAAATAACCCTTTTGTAAGCATAATAACACGTTTCCATTGAAAGTAACAGAAATATTCACATGTCAAGTTTTTATGTGTGCAAAATGCTTTTCAGAGCGAGAGAAGCACTTTTTGACCAACAATGTGATTCTGACCTTTCAATTTTGATATTGCTCAAAACTAATGGAATTCACTCCCAAATGGTGGTTTATGCTTAAATAACCCTTTTGTAAGCATAATAACACGTTTCCATTGAAAGAAACAGAAATATTCACATGTCAAGTTTTTATGCGTGCAAAATGCTTTTCAGAGCGAGAGAAGCACTTTTTGACCAACAATGTGACTCTGACCTTTCAATTTTGATATTGCTCAAAACTAATGGAATTCACTCCCAAATGGTGGTTTATGCTTAAATAACCCTTTTGTAAGCATAATAACACGTTTCCATTGAAAGTAACAGAAATATTCACGTTTCTAGTTTTTATGTGTGCAAAATGCTTTTCAGAGCGAGAGAAGCACTTTTTGACCAACAATGTGATTCTGACCTTACAATGTTGATATTGCTCAAAACTAATGGAATTCACTCCCAAATGGTGGTTTATGCTTAAATAACCCTTTAGTAAGCATAATAACACGTTTCCATTGAAAGTAACAGAAATATTCACATGTCAAGTTTTTATGTGTGCAAAATGCTTTTCAGAGCGAGAGAAGCACTTTTTGACCAACAATGTGACTCTGACCTTTCAATTTTGATATTGCTCAAAACTAATGGAATTCACTCCCAAATGGTGGTTTATGCTTAAATAACCCTTTTGTAAGCATAATAACACGTTTCCATTGAAAGAAACAGAAATATTCACATGTCAAGTTTTTATGCGTGCAAAATGCTTTTCAGAGCGAGAGAAGCACTTTTTGACCAACAATGTGATTCTGACCTTTCAATTTTGATATTGCTCAAAACTAATGGAATTCACTCCCAAATGGTGGTTTATGCTTAAATAACCCTTTTGTAAGCATAATAACACGTTTCCATTGAAAGAAACAGAAATATTCACATGTCAAGTTTTTATGCGTGCAAAATGCTTTTCAGAGCGAGAGAAGCACTTTTTGACCAACAATGTGACTCTGACCTTTCAATTTTGATATTGCTCAAAACTAATGGAATTCACTCCCAAATGGTGGTTTATGCTTAAATAACCCTTTTGTAAGCATAATAACACGTTTCCATTGAAAGTAACAGAAATATTCACATGTCAAGTTTTTATGTGTGCAAAATGCTTTTCAGAGCGAGAGAAGCACTTTTTGACCAACAATGTGATTCTGACCTTTCAATTTTGATATTGCTCAAAACTAATGGAATTCACTCCCAAATGGTGGTTTATGCTTAAATAACCCTTTTGTAAGCATAATAACACATTTCCATTGAAAGAAACAGAAATATTCACATGTCAAGTTTTTATGCGTGCAAAATGCTTTTCAGAGCGAGAGAAGCACTTTTTGACCAACAATGTGACTCTGACCTTTCAATTTTGATATTGCTCAAAACTAATGGAATTCACTCCCAAATGGTGGTTTATGCTTAAATAACCCTTTTGTAAGCATAATAACACGTTTCCATTGAAAGTAACAGAAATATTCACATGTCAAGTTTTTATGTGTGCAAAATGCTTTTCAGAGCGAGAGAAGCACTTTTTGACCAACAATGTGATTCTGACCTTTCAATTTTGATATTACTCAAAACTAATGGAATTCACTCCCAAATGGTGGTTTATGCTTAAATAACCCTTTTGTAAGCATAATAACACGTTTCCATTGAAAGAAACAGAAATATTCACATGTCAAGTTTTTATGTGTGCAAAATGCTTTTCAGAGCGAGAGAAGCACTTTTTGACCAACAATGTGATTCTGACCTTTCAATTTTGATATTGCTCAAAACTAATGGAATTCACTCCCAAATGGTGGTTTATGCTTAAATAACCCTTTTGTAAGCATAATAACACGTTTCCATTGAAAGAAACAGAAATATTCACATGTCAAGTTTTTATGCGTGCAAAATGCTTTTCAGAGCGAGAGAAGCACTTTTTGACCAACAATGTGATTCTGACCTTTCAATTTTGATATTGCTCAAAACTAATGGAATTCACTCCCAAATGGTGGTTTATGCTTAAATAACCCTTTTGTAAGCATAATAACACGTTTCCATTGAAAGTAACAGAAATATTCACATGTCAAGTTTTTATGTGTGCAAAATGCTTTTCAGAGCGAGAGAAGCACTTTTTGACCAACAATGTGATTCTGACCTTTCAATTTTGATATTGCTCAAAACTAATGGAATTCACTCCCAAATGGTGGTTTATGCTTAAATAACCCTTTTGTAAGCATAATAACACATTTCCATTGAAAGAAACAGAAATATTCACATGTCAAGTTTTTATGCGTGCAAAATGCTTTTCAGAGCGAGAGAAGCACTTTTTGACCAACAATGTGACTCTGACCTTTCAATTTTGATATTGCTCAAAACTAATGGAATTCACTCCCAAATGGTGGTTTATGCTTAAATAACCCTTTTGTAAGCATAATAACACGTTTCCATTGAAAGTAACAGAAATATTCACATGTCAAGTTTTTATGTGTGCAAAATGCTTTTCAGAGCGAGAGAAGCACTTTTTGACCAACAATGTGATTCTGACCTTTCAATTTTGATATTACTCAAAACTAATGGAATTCACTCCCAAATGGTGGTTTATGCTTAAATAACCCTTTTGTAAGCATAATAACACGTTTCCATTGAAAGAAACAGAAATATTCACATGTCAAGTTTTTATGCGTGCAAAATGCTTTTCAGAGCGAGAGAAGCACTTTTTGACCAACAATGTGATTCTGACCTTTCAATTTTGATATTGCTCAAAACTAATGGAATTCACTCCCAAATGGTGGTTTATGCTTAAATAACCCTTTTGTAAGCATAATAACACGTTTCCATTGAAAGAAACAGAAATATTCACATGTCAAGTTTTTATGCGTGCAAAATGCTTTTCAGAGCGAGAGAAGCACTTTTTGACCAACAATGTGATTCTGACCTTTCAATTTTGATATTGCTCAAAACTAATGGAATTCACTCCCAAATGGTGGTTTATGCTTAAATAACCCTTTTGTAAGCATAATAACACGTTTCCATTGAAAGTAACAGAAATATTCACGTTTCTAGTTTTTATGTGTGCAAAATGCTTTTCAGAGCGAGAGAAGCACTTTTTGACCAACAATGTGATTCTGACCTTACAATGTTGATATTGCTCAAAACTAATGGCATTCACTCCCAAATGGTGGTTTATGCTTAAATAACCCTTTTGTAAGCATAATAACACGTTTCCATTGAAAGTAACAGAAATATTCACATGTCAAGTTTTTATGTGTGCAAAATGCTTTTCAGAGCGAGAGAAGCACTTTTTGACCAACAATGTGACTCTGACCTTTCAATTTTGATATTGCTCAAAACTAATGGAATTCACTCCCAAATGGTGGTTTATGCTTAAATAACCCTTTTGTAAGCATAATAACACGTTTCCATTGAAAGTAACAGAAATATTCACATGTCAAGTTTTTATGTGTGCAAAATGCTTTTCAGAGCGAGAGAAGCACTTTTTGACCAACAATGTGATTCTGACCTTTCAATTTTGATATTGCTCAAAACTAATGGAATTCACTCCCAAATGGTGGTTTATGCTTAAATAACCCTTTTGTAAGCATAATAACACGTTTCCATTGAAAGTAACAGAAATATTCACATATCAAGTTTTTATGTGTGCAAAATGCTTTTCAGAGCGAGAGAAGCACTTTTTGACCAACAATGTGATTCTGACCTTTCAATTTTGATATTACTCAAAACTAATGGAATTCACTCCCAAATGGTGGTTTATGCTTAAATAACCCTTTTGTAAGCATAATAACACGTTTCCATTGAAAGAAACAGAAATATTCACATGTCAAGTTTTTATGCGTGCAAAATGCTTTTCAGAGCGAGAGAAGCACTTTTTGACCAACAATGTGATTCTGACCTTTCAATTTTGATATTGCTCAAAACTAATGGAATTCACTCCCAAATGGTGGTTTATGCTTAAATAACCCTTTTGTAAGCATAATAACACGTTTCCATTGAAAGTAACAGAAATATTCACGTTTCTAGTTTTTATGTGTGCAAAATGCTTTTCAGAGCGAGAGAAGCACTTTTTGACCAACAATGTGATTCTGACCTTACAATGTTGATATTGCTCAAAACTAATGGCATTCACTCCCAAATGGTGGTTTATGCTTGAATAACCCTTTTGTAAGCATAATAACACGTTTCCATTGAAAGTAACAGAAATATTCACATGTCAAGTTTTTATGTGTGCAAAATGCTTTTCAGAGCGAGAGAAGCACTTTTTGACCAACAATGTGACTCTGACCTTCAATTTTGATATTGCTCAAAACTAATGGAATTCACTCCCAAATGGTGGTTTATGCTTAAATAACCCTTTTGTAAGCATAATAACACGTTTCCATTGAAAGTAACAGAAATATTCACATGTCAAGTTTTTATGTGTGCAAAATGCTTTTCAGAGCGAGAGAAGCACTTTTTGACCAACAATGTGATTCTGACCTTTCAATTTTGATATTGCTCAAAACTAATGGAAATCACTCCCAAATGGTGGTTTATGCTTAAATAACCCTTTTGTAAGCATAATAACACATTTCCATTGAAAGAAACAGAAATATTCACATGTCAAGTTTTTATGCGTGCAAAATGCTTTTCAGAGCGAGAGAAGCACTTTTTGACCAACAATGTGACTCTGACCTTTCAATTTTGATATTGCTCAAAACTAATGGAATTCACTCCCAAATGGTGGTTTATGCTTAAATAACCCTTTTGTAAGCATAATAACACGTTTCCATTGAAAGTAACAGAAATATTCACATGTCAAGTTTTTATGTGTGCAAAATGCTTTTCAGAGCGAGAGAAGCACTTTTTGACCAACAATGTGATTCTGACCTTTCAATTTTGATATTACTCAAAACTAATGGAATTCACTCCCAAATGGTGGTTTATGCTTAAATAACCCTTTTGTAAGCATAATAACACGTTTCCATTGAAAGAAACAGAAATATTCACATGTCAAGTTTTTATGCGTGCAAAATGCTTTTCAGAGCGAGAGAAGCACTTTTTGACCAACAATGTGATTCTGACCTTTCAATTTTGATATTCCTCAAAACTAATGGAATTCACTCCCAAATGGTGGTTTATGCTTAAATAACCCTTTTGTAAGCATAATAACACGTTTCCATTGAAAGAAACAGAAATATTCACATGTCAAGTTTTTATGCGTGCAAAATGCTTTTCAGAGCGAGAGAAGCACTTTTTGACCAACAATGTGATTCTGACCTTTCAATTTTGATATTGCTCAAAACTAATGGAATTCACTCCCAAATGGTGGTTTATGCTTAAATAACCCTTTTGTAAGCATAATAACACGTTTCCATTGAAAGTAACAGAAATATTCACGTTTCTAGTTTTTATGTGTGCAAAATGCTTTTCAGAGCGAGAGAAGCACTTTTTGACCAACAATGTGATTCTGACCTTACAATGTTGATATTGCTCAAAACTAATGGAATTCACTCCCAAATGGTGGTTTATGCTTAAATAACCCTTTTGTAAGCATAATAACACGTTTCCATTGAAAGAAACAGAAATATTCACATGTCAAGTTTTTATGCGTGCAAAATGCTTTTCAGAGCGAGAGAAGCACTTTTTGACCAACAATGTGATTTTGACCTTTCAATTTTGATATTGCTCAAAACTAATGGAATTCACTCCCAAATGGTGGTTTATGCTTAAATAACCCTTTTGTAGGCATAATAACACGTTTCCATTGAAAGTAACAGAAATATTCACGTTTCTAGTTTTTATGTGTGCAAAATGCTTTTCAGAGCGAGAGAAGCACTTTTTGACCAACAATGTGATTCTGACCTTACAATGTTGATATTGCTCAAAACTAATGGCATTCACTCCCAAATGGTGGTTTATGCTTAAATAACCCTTTTGTAAGCATAATAACACGTTTCCATTGAAAGTAACAGAAATATTCACATGTCAAGTTTTTATGTGTGCAAAATGCTTTTCAGAGCGAGAGAAGCACTTTTTGACCAACAATGTGACTCTGACCTTCAATTTTGATATTGCTCAAAACTAATGGAATTCACTCCCAAATGGTGGTTTATGCTTAAATAACCCTTTTGTAAGCATAATAACACGTTTCCATTGAAAGTAACAGAAATATTCACATGTCAAGTTTTTATGTGTGCAAAATGCTTTTCAGAGCGAGAGAAGCACTTTTTGACCATCAATGTGATTCTGACCTTTCAATTTTGATATTGCTCAAAACTAATGGAATTCACTCCCAAATGGTGGTTTATGCTTAAATAACCCTTTTGTAAGCATAATAACACGTTTCCATTGAAAGTAACAGAAATATTCACATGTCAAGTTTTTATGTGTGCAAAATGCTTTTCAGAGCGAGAGAAGCACTTTTTGACCAACAATGTGATTCTGACCTTTCAATTTTGATATTACTCAAAACTAATGGAATTCACTCCCAAATGGTGGTTTATGCTTAAATAACCCTTTTGTAAGCATAATAACACGTTTCCATTGAAAGAAACAGAAATATTCACATGTCAAGTTTTTATGCGTGCAAAATGCTTTTCAGAGCGAGAGAAGCACTTTTTGACCAACAATGTGACTCTGACCTTCAATTTTGATATTGCTCAAAACTAATGGAATTCACTCCCAAATGGTGGTTTATGCTTAAATAACCCTTTTGTAAGCATAATAACACGTTTCCATTGAAAGTAACAGAAATATTCACATGTCAAGTTTTTATGTGTGCAAAATGCTTTTCAGAGCGAGAGAAGCACTTTTTGACCAACAATGTGATTCTGACCTTTCAATTTTGATATTGCTCAAAACTAATGGAATTCACTCCCAAATGGTGGTTTATGCTTAAATAACCCTTTTGTAAGCATAATAACATATTTCCATTGAAAGAAACAGAAATATTCACATGTCAAGTTTTTATGCGTGCAAAATGCTTTTCAGAGCGAGAGAAGCACTTTTTGACCAACAATGTGACTCTGACCTTTCAATTTTGATATTGCTCAAAACTAATGGAATTCACTCCCAAATGGTGGTTTATGCTTAAATAACCCTTTTGTAAGCATAATAACACGTTTCCATTGAAAGTAACAGAAATATTCACATGTCAAGTTTTTATGTGTGCAAAATGCTTTTCAGAGCGAGAGAAGCACTTTTTGACCAACAATGTGATTCTGACCTTTCAATTTTGATATTACTCAAAACTAATGGAATTCATTCCCAAATGGTGGTTTATGCTTAAATAACCCTTTTGTAAGCATAATAACACGTTTCCATTGAAAGAAACAGAAATATTCACATGTCAAGTTTTTATGCGTGCAAAATGCTTTTCAGAGCGAGAGAAGCACTTTTTGACCAACAATGTGATTCTGACCTTTCAATTTTGATATTGCTCAAAACTAATGGAATTCACTCCCAAATGGTGGTTTATGCTTAAATAACCCTTTTGTAAGCATAATAACACGTTTCCATTGAAAGAAACAGAAATATTCACATGTCAAGTTTTTATGCGTGCAAAATGCTTTTCAGAGCGAGAGAAGCACTTTTTGACCAACAATGTGATTCTGACCTTTCAATTTTGATATTACTCAAAACTAATGGAATTCACTCCCAAATGGTGGTTTATGCTTAAATAACCCTTTTGTAAGCATAATAACACGTTTCCATTGAAAGAAACAGAAATATTCACATGTCAAGTTTTTATGCGTGCAAAATGCTTTTCAGAGCGAGAGAAGCACTTTTTGACCAACAATGTGATTCTGACCTTTCAATTTTGATATTGCTCAAAACTAATGGAATTCACTCCCAAATGGTGGTTTATGCTTAAATAACCCTTTTGTAAGCATAATAACACGTTTCCATTGAAAGAAACAGAAATATTCACATGTCAAGTTTTTATGCGTGCAAAATGCTTTTCAGAGCGAGAGAAGCACTTTTTGACCAACAATGTGATTCTGACCTTTCAATTTTGATATTGCTCAAAACTAATGGAATTCACTCCCAAATGGTGGTTTATGATTAAATAACCCTTTTGTAAGCATAATAACACGTTTCCATTGAAAGAAACAGAAATATTCACATGTCAAGTTTTTATGCGTGCAAAATGCTTTTCAGAGCGAGAGAAGCACTTTTTGACCCACAATGTGACTCTGACCTTTCAATTTTTATATTGCTCAAAACTAATGGAATTCACTCCCAAATGGTGGTTTATGCTTAAATAACCCTTTTGTAAGCATAATAACACGTTTCCTTTGAAAGAAACAGAAATATTCACATGTCAAGTTTTTATGCGTGCAAAATGCTTTTCAGAGCGAGAGAAGCACTTTTTGACCAACAATGTGATTCTGACCTTTCAATTTTGATATTGCTCAAAACTAATGGAATTCACTCCCAAATGGTGGTTTATGATTAAATAACCCTTTTGTAAGCATAATAACACGTTTCCATTGAAAGAAACAGAAATATTCACATGTCAAGTTTTTATGCGTGCAAAATGCTTTTCAGAGCGAGAGAAGCACTTTTTGACCAACAATGTGACTCTGACCTTTCAATTTTGATATTGCTCAAAACTAATGGAATTCACTCCCAAATGGTGGTTTATGCTTAAATAACCCTTTTGTAAGCATAATAACACGTTTCCATTGAAAGAAACAGAAATATTCACATGTCAAGTTTTTATGTGTGCAAAATGCTTTTCAGAGCGAGAGAAGCACTTTTTGACCAACAATGTGACTCTGACCTTTCAATTTTGATATTGCTCAAAACTAATGGAATTCACTCCCAAATGGTGGTTTATGCTTAAATAACCCTTTTGTAAGCATAATAACACGTTTCCATTGAAAGTAACAGAAATATTCACGTATCTAGTTTTTATGTGTGCAAAATGCTTTTCAGAGCGAGAGAAGCACTTTTTGACCAACAATGTGATTCTGACCTTACAATGTTGATATTGCCCAAAACTAATGGAATTCACTCCCAAATGGTGGTTTATGCTTAAATAACCCTTTTGTAAGCATAATAACACGTTTCCATTGAAAGTAACAGAAATATTCACATGTCAAGTTTTTATGCGTGCAAAATGCTTTTCAGAGCGAGAGAAGCACTTTTTGACCAACAATGTGATTTTTACCTTACAATGTTGATATTGCTCAAAACTAATGGAATTCACTCCCAAATGGTGGTTTATGCTTAAATAACCCTTTTGTAAGCATAATAACACGTTTCCATTGAAAGTAACAGAAATATTCACATGTCAAGTTTTTATGTGTGAAAAATGCTTTTCAGAGCGAGAGAAGCACTTTTTGACCAACAATGTGATTCTGACCTTACAATTTTGATATTGCTCAAAACTAATGGAATTCACTCCCAAATGGTGGTTTATGGTTAAATAACCCTTTTGTAAGCATAATAACACGTTTCCATTAAAAGAAACAGAAATATTCACATGTCAAGTTTTTATGCGTGCAAAATGCTTTTCAGAGCGAGAGAAGCACTTTTTGACCAACAATGTGACTCTGACCTTTCAATTTTGATATAGCTCAAAACTAATGGAATTCACTCCCAAATGGTGGTTTATGCTTAAATAACCCTTTAGTAAGCATAATAACACGTTTCCATTGAAAGTAACAGAAATATTCACATGTCAAGTTTTTATGTGTGCAAAATGCTTTTCAGGGCGAGAGAAGCACTTTTTGACCAACAATGTGACTCTGACCTTTCAATTTTGATATTGCTCAAAACTAATGGAATTCACTCCCAAATGGTGGTTTATGCTTAAATAACCCTTTTGTAAGCATAATAACACGTTTCCATTGAAAGAAACAGAAATATTC
Source organism: Pollachius pollachius (assembly GCF_949987615.1). Lineage (NCBI taxonomy): Eukaryota > Metazoa > Chordata > Actinopteri > Gadiformes > Gadidae > Pollachius > Pollachius pollachius. The sequence goes on from NW_027641562.1 coordinate 25,034, forward strand.
ACATGTCAAGTTTTTATGCGTGCAAAATGCTTTTCAGAGCGAGAGAAGCACTTTTTGACCAACAATGTGATTCTGACCTTTCAATTTTGATATTGCTCAAAACTAATGGAATTCACTCCCAAATGGTGGTTTATGCTTAAAGAACCCTTTTGTAAGCATAATAACACGTTTCCATTGAAAGAAACAGAAATATTCACATGTCAAGTTTTTATGCGTGCAAAATGCTTTTCAGAGCGAGAGAAGCACTTTTTGACCAACAATGTGACTCTGACCTTTCAATTTTGATATTGCTCAAAACTAATGGAATTCACTCCCAAATGGTGGTTTATGCTTAAATAACCCTTTTGTAAGCATAATAACACGTTTCCATTGAAAGTAACAGAAATATTCACATGTCAAGTTTTTATGTGTGCAAAATGCTTTTCAGAGCGAGAGAAGCACTTTTTGACCAACAATGTGATTCTGACCTTTCAATTTTGATATTGCTCAAAACTAATGGAATTCACTCCCAAATGGTGGTTTATGCTTAAATAACCCTTTTGTAAGCATAATAACACGTTTCCATTGAAAGAAACAGAAATATTCACGTTTCTAGTTTTTATGTGTGCAAAATGCTTTTCAGAGCGAGAGAAGCACTTTTTGACCAACAATGTGATTCTGACCTTACAATGTTGATATTGCTCAAAACTAATGGCATTCACTCCCAAATGGTGGTATATGCTTAAATAACCCTATTGTAAGCATAATAACACGTTTCCATTGAAAGTAACAGAAATATTCACATGTCAAGTTTTTATGTGTGCAAAATGCTTTTCAGAGCGAGAGAAGCACTTTTTGACCAACAATGTGACTCTGACCTTCAATTTTGATATTGCTCAAAACTAATGGAATTCACTCCCAAATTGTGGTTTATGCTTAAATAACCCTTTTGTAAGCATAATAACACGTTTCCATTGAAAGAAACAGAAATATTCACGTTTCTAGTTTTTATGTGTGCAAAATGCTTTTCAGAGCGAGAGAAGCACTTTTTGACCAACAATGTGATTCTGACCTTACAATGTTGATATTGCTCAAAACTAATGGCATTCACTCCCAAATGGTGGTATATGCTTAAATAACCCTATTGTAAGCATAATAACACGTTTCCATTGAAAGTAACAGAAATATTCACATGTCAAGTTTTTATGTGTGCAAAATGCTTTTCAGAGCGAGAGAAGCACTTTTTGACCAACAATGTGACTCTGACCTTCAATTTTGATATTGCTCAAAACTAATGGAATTCACTCCCAAATTGTGGTTTATGCTTAAATAACCCTTTTGTAAGCATAATAACACGTTTCCATTGAAAGTAACAGAAATATTCACATGTCAAGTTTTTATGTGTGCAAAATGCTTTTCAGAGCGAGAGAAGCACTTTTTGACCAACAATGTGATTCTGACCTTTCAATTTTGATATTGCTCAAAACTAATGGAATTCACTCCCAAATGGTGGTTTATGCTTAAATAACCCTTTTGTAAGCATAATAACACGTTTCCATTGAAAGTAACAGAAATATTCACATGTCAAGTTTTTATGTGTGCAAAATGCTTTTCAGAGCGAGAGAAGCACTTTTTGACCAACAATGTGATTCTGACCTTTCAATTTTGATATTGCTCAAAACTAATGGAATTCACTCCCAAATGGTGGTTTATGCTTAAATAACCCTTTTGTAAGCATAATAACACGTTTCCATTGAAAGAAACAGAAATATTCACATGTCAAGTTTTTATGCGTGCAAAATGCTTTTCAGAGCGAGAGAAGCACTTTTTGACCAACAATGTGACTCTGACCTTTCAATTTTGATATTGCTCAAAACTAATGGAATTCACTCCCAAATGGTGGTTTATGCTTAAATAACCCTTTTGTAAGCATAATAACACGTTTCCATTGAAAGTAACAGAAATATTCACGTTTCTAGTTTTTATGTGTGCAAAATGCTTTTCAGAGCGAGAGAAGCACTTTTTGACCAACAATGTGATTCTGACCTTACAATGTTGATATTGCTCAAAACTAATGGAATTCACTCCCAAATGGTGGTTTATGCTTAAATAACCCTTTAGTAAGCATAATAACACGTTTCCATTGAAAGTAACAGAAATATTCACATGTCAAGTTTTTATGTGTGCAAAATGCTTTTCAGAGCGAGAGAAGCACTTTTTGACCAACAATGTGACTCTGACCTTTCAATTTTGATATTGCTCAAAACTAATGGAATTCACTCCCAAATGGTGGTTTATGCTTAAATAACCCTTTTGTAAGCATAATAACACGTTTCCATTGAAAGAAACAGAAATATTCACATGTCAAGTTTTTATGCGTGCAAAATGCTTTTCAGAGCGAGAGAAGCACTTTTTGACCAACAATGTGATTCTGACCTTTCAATTTTGATATTGCTCAAAACTAATGGAATTCACTCCCAAATGGTGGTTTATGCTTAAATAACCCTTTTGTAAGCATAATAACACGTTTCCATTGAAAGAAACAGAAATATTCACATGTCAAGTTTTTATGCGTGCAAAATGCTTTTCAGAGCGAGAGAAGCACTTTTTGACCAACAATGTGACTCTGACCTTTCAATTTTGATATTGCTCAAAACTAATGGAATTCACTCCCAAATGGTGGTTTATGCTTAAATAACCCTTTTGTAAGCATAATAACACGTTTCCATTGAAAGTAACAGAAATATTCACATGTCAAGTTTTTATGCGTGCAAAATGCTTTTCAGAGCGAGAGAAGCACTTTTTGACCAACAATGTGACTCTGACCTTTCAATTTTGATATTGCTCAAAACTAATGGAATTCACTCCCAAATGGTGGTTTATGCTTAAATAACCCTTTAGTAAGCATAATAACACGTTTCCATTGAAAGTAACAGAAATATTCACATGTCAAGTTTTTATGTGTGCAAAATGCTTTTCAGAGCGAGAGAAGCACTTTTTGACCAACAATGTGACTCTGACCTTTCAATTTTGATATTGCTCAAAACTAATGGAATTCACTCCCAAATGGTGGTTTATGCTTAAATAACCCTTTTGTAAGCATAATAACACGTTTCCATTGAAAGAAACAGAAATATTCACATGTCAAGTTTTTATGCGTGCAAAATGCTTTTCAGAGCGAGAGAAGCACTTTTTGACCAACAATGTGATTCTGACCTTTCAATTTTGATATTGCTCAAAACTAATGGAATTCACTCCCAAATGGTGGTTTATGCTTAAATAACCCTTTTGTAAGCATAATAACACGTTTCCATTGAAAGAAACAGAAATATTCACATGTCAAGTTTTTATGCGTGCAAAATGCTTTTCAGAGCGAGAGAAGCACTTTTTGACCAACAATGTGACTCTGACCTTTCAATTTTGATATTGCTCAAAACTAATGGAATTCACTCCCAAATGGTGGTTTATGCTTAAATAACCCTTTTGTAAGCATAATAACACGTTTCCATTGAAAGAAACAGAAATATTCACATGTCAAGTTTTTATGTGTGCAAAATGCTTTTCAGAGCGAGAGAAGCACTTTTTGACCAACAATGTGACTCTGACCTTTCAATTTTGATATTGCTCAAAACTAATGGAATTCACTCCCAAATGGTGGTTTATGCTTAAATAACCCTTTTGTAAGCATAATAACACGTTTCCATTGAAAGTAACAGAAATATTCACGTATCTAGTTTTTATGTGTGCAAAATGCTTTTCAGAGCGAGAGAAGCACTTTTTGACCAACAATGTGATTCTGACCTTACAATGTTGATATTGCCCAAAACTAATGGAATTCACTCCCAAATGGTGGTTTATGCTTAAATAACCCTTTTGTAAGCATAATAACACGTTTCCATTGAAAGTAACAGAAATATTCACATGTCAAGTTTTTATGCGTGCAAAATGCTTTTCAGAGCGAGAGAAGCACTTTTTGACCAACAATGTGATTTTTACCTTACAATGTTGATATTGCTCAAAACTAATGGAATTCACTCCCAAATGGTGGTTTATGCTTAAATAACCCTTTTGTAAGCATAATAACACGTTTCCATTGAAAGTAACAGAAATATTCACATGTCAAGTTTTTATGTGTGAAAAATGCTTTTCAGAGCGAGAGAAGCACTTTTTGACCAACAATGTGATTCTGACCTTACAATTTTGATATTGCTCAAAACTAATGGAATTCACTCCCAAATGGTGGTTTATGGTTAAATAACCCTTTTGTAAGCATAATAACACGTTTCCATTAAAAGAAACAGAAATATTCACATGTCAAGTTTTTATGCGTGCAAAATGCTTTTCAGAGCGAGAGAAGCACTTTTTGACCAACAATGTGACTCTGACCTTTCAATTTTGATATAGCTCAAAACTAATGGAATTCACTCCCAAATGGTGGTTTATGCTTAAATAACCCTTTAGTAAGCATAATAACACGTTTCCATTGAGAGTAACAGAAATATTCACATGTCAAGTTTTTATGTGTGCAAAATGCTTTTCAGGGCGAGAGAAGCACTTTTTGACCAACAATGTGACTCTGACCTTTCAATTTTGATATTGCTCAAAACTAATGGAATTCACTCCCAAATGGTGGTTTATGCTTAAATAACCCTTTTGTAAGCATAATAACACGTTTCCATTGAAAGAAACAGAAATATTCACATGTCAAGTTTTTATGCGTGCAAAATGCTTTTCAGAGCGAGAGAAGCACTTTTTGACCAACAATGTGATTCTGACCTTTCAATTTTGATATTGCTCAAAACTAATGGAATTCACTCCCAAATGGTGGTTTATGCTTAAAGAACCCTTTTGTAAGCATAATAACACGTTTCCATTGAAAGAAACAGAAATATTCACATGTCAAGTTTTTATGCGTGCAAAATGCTTTTCAGAGCGAGAGAAGCACTTTTTGACCAACAATGTGACTCTGACCTTTCAATTTTGATATTGCTCAAAACTAATGGAATTCACTCCCAAATGGTGGTTTATGCTTAAATAACCCTTTTGTAAGCATAATAACACGTTTCCATTGAAAGTAACAGAAATATTCACGTTTCTAGTTTTTATGTGTGCAAAATGCTTTTCAGAGCGAGAGAAGCACTTTTTGACCAACAATGTGATTCTGACCTTACAATGTTGATATTGCTCAAAACTAATGGAATTCACTCCCAAATGGTGGTTTATGCTTAAATAACCCTTTAGTAAGCATAATAACACGTTTCCATTGAAAGTAACAGAAATATTCACATGTCAAGTTTTTATGTGTGCAAAATGCTTTTCAGAGCGAGAGAAGCACTTTTTGACCAACAATGTGACTCTGACCTTTCAATTTTGATATTGCTCAAAACTAATGGAATTCACTCCCAAATGGTGGTTTATGCTTAAATAACCCTTTTGTAAGCATAATAACACGTTTCCATTGAAAGAAACAGAAATATTCACATGTCAAGTTTTTATGCGTGCAAAATGCTTTTCAGAGCGAGAGAAGCACTTTTTGACCAACAATGTGATTCTGACCTTTCAATTTTGATATTGCTCAAAACTAATGGAATTCACTCCCAAATGGTGGTTTATGCTTAAATAACCCTTTTGTAAGCATAATAACACGTTTCCATTGAAAGAAACAGAAATATTCACATGTCAAGTTTTTATGCGTGCAAAATGCTTTTCAGAGCGAGAGAAGCACTTTTTGACCAACAATGTGACTCTGACCTTTCAATTTTGATATTGCTCAAAACTAATGGAATTCACTCCCAAATGGTGGTTTATGCTTAAATAACCCTTTTGTAAGCATAATAACACGTTTCCATTGAAAGTAACAGAAATATTCACATGTCAAGTTTTTATGTGTGCAAAATGCTTTTCAGAGCGAGAGAAGCACTTTTTGACCAACAATGTGATTCTGACCTTTCAATTTTGATATTGCTCAAAACTAATGGAATTCACTCCCAAATGGTGGTTTATGCTTAAATAACCCTTTTGTAAGCATAATAACACATTTCCATTGAAAGAAACAGAAATATTCACATGTCAAGTTTTTATGCGTGCAAAATGCTTTTCAGAGCGAGAGAAGCACTTTTTGACCAACAATGTGACTCTGACCTTTCAATTTTGATATTGCTCAAAACTAATGGAATTCACTCCCAAATGGTGGTTTATGCTTAAATAACCCTTTTGTAAGCATAATAACACGTTTCCATTGAAAGTAACAGAAATATTCACATGTCAAGTTTTTATGTGTGCAAAATGCTTTTCAGAGCGAGAGAAGCACTTTTTGACCAACAATGTGATTCTGACCTTTCAATTTTGATATTACTCAAAACTAATGGAATTCACTCCCAAATGGTGGTTTATGCTTAAATAACCCTTTTGTAAGCATAATAACACGTTTCCATTGAAAGAAACAGAAATATTCACATGTCAAGTTTTTATGCGTGCAAAATGCTTTTCAGAGCGAGAGAAGCACTTTTTGACCAACAATGTGATTCTGACCTTTCAATTTTGATATTGCTCAAAACTAATGGAATTCACTCCCAAATGGTGGTTTATGCTTAAATAACCCTTTTGTAAGCATAATAACACGTTTCCATTGAAAGAAACAGAAATATTCACATGTCAAGTTTTTATGCGTGCAAAATGCTTTTCAGAGCAAGAGAAGCACTTTTTGACCAACAATGTGATTCTGACCTTTCAATTTTGATATTGCTCAAAACTAATGGAATTCACTCCCAAATGGTGGTTTATGCTTAAATAACCCTTTTGTAAGCATAATAACACGTTTCCATTGAAAGTAACAGAAATATTCACATGTCAAGTTTTTATGCGTGCAAAATGCTTTTCAGAGCGAGAGAAGCACTTTTTGACCAACAATGTGATTCTGACCTTTCAATTTTGATATTGCTCAAAACTAATGGAATTCACTCCCAAATGGTGGTTTATGCTTAAATAACCCTTTTGTAAGCATAATAACACGTTTCCATTGAAAGTAACAGAAATATTCACGTTTCTAGTTTTTATGCGTGCAAAATGCTTTTCAGAGCGAGAGAAGCACTTTTTGACCAACAATGTGATTCTGACCTTACAATGTTGATATTGCTCAAAACTAATGGCATTCACTCCCAAATGGTGGTTTATGCTTAAATAACCCTTTTGTAAGCATAATAACACGTTTCCATTGAAAGAAACAGAAATATTCACATGTCAAGTTTTTATGTGTGCAAAATGCTTTTCAGAGCGAGAGAAGCACTTTTTGACCAACAATGTGACTCTGACCTTCAATTTTGATATTGCTCAAAACTAATGGAATTCACTCCCAAATGGTGGTTTATGCTTAAATAACCCTTTTGTAAGCATAATAACACGTTTCCATTGAAAGTAACAGAAATATTCACATGTCAAGTTTTTATGTGTGCAAAATGCTTTTCAGAGCGAGAGAAGCACTTTTTGACCAACAATGTGATTCTGACCTTTCAATTTTGATATTGCTCAAAACTAATGGAATTCACTCCCAAATGGTGGTTTATGCTTAAATAACCCTTTTGTAAGCATAATAACACATTTCCATTGAAAGAAACAGAAATATTCACATGTCAAGTTTTTATGCGTGCAAAATGCTTTTCAGAGCGAGAGAAGCACTTTTTGACCAACAATGTGACTCTGACCTTTCAATTTTGATATTGCTCAAAACTAATGGAATTCACTCCCAAATGGTGGTTTATGCTTAAATAACCCTTTTGTAAGCATAATAACACGTTTCCATTGAAAGTAACAGAAATATTCACATGTCAAGTTTTTATGTGTGCAAAATGCTTTTCAGAGCGAGAGAAGCACTTTTTGAACAACAATGTGATTCTGACCTTTCAATTTTGATATTACTCAAAACTAATGGAATTCACTCCCAAATGGTGGTTTATGCTTAAATAACCCTTTTGTAAGCATAATAACACGTTTCCATTGAAAGAAACAGAAATATTCACATGTCAAGTTTTTATGCGTGCAAAATGCTTTTCAGAGCGAGAGAAGCACTTTTTGACCAACAATGTGATTCTGACCTTTCAATTTTGATATTGCTCAAAACTAATGGAATTCACTCCCAAATGGTGGTTTATGCTTAAATAACCCTTTTGTAAGCATAATAACACGTTTCCATTGAAAGAAACAGAAATATTCACATGTCAAGTTTTTATGCGTGCAAAATGCTTTTCAGAGCGAGAGAAGCACTTTTTGACCAACAATGTGATTCTGACCTTTCAATTTTGATATTGCTCAAAACTAATGGAATTCACTCCCAAATGGTGGTTTATGCTTAAATAACCCTTTTGTAAGCATAATAACACGTTTCCATTGAAAGTAACAGAAATATTCACGTTTCTAGTTTTTATGTGTGCAAAATGCTTTTCAGAGCGAGAGAAGCACTTTTTGACCAACAATGTGATTCTGACCTTACAATGTTGATATTGCTCAAAACTAATGGAATTCACTCCCAAATGGTGGTTTATGCTTAAATAACCCTTTTGTAAGCATAATAACACGTTTCCATTGAAAGAAACAGAAATATTCACATGTCAAGTTTTTATGCGTGCAAAATGCTTTTCAGAGCGAGAGAAGCACTTTTTGACCAACAATGTGATTCTGACCTTTCAATTTTGATATTGCTCAAAACTAATGGAATTCACTCCCAAATGGTGGTTTATGCTTAAATAACCCTTTTGTAAGCATAATAACACGTTTCCATTGAAAGTAACAGAAATATTCACATGTCAAGTTTTTATGCGTGCAAAATGCTTTTCAGAGCGAGAGAAGCACTTTTTGACCAACAATGTGATTTTTACCTTACAATGTTGATATTGCTCAAAACTAATGGAATTCACTCCCAAATGGTGGTTTATGCTTAAATAACCATTTTGTAAGCATAATAACACGTTTCCATTGAAAGTAACAGAAATATTCACATGTCAAGTTTTTATGTGTGCAAAATGCTTTTCAGAGCGAGAGAAGCACTTTTTGACCAACAATGTGATTCTGACCTTACAATTTTGATATTGCTCAAAACTAATGGAATTCACTCCCAAATGGTGGTTTATGGTTAAATAACCCTTTTGTAAGCATAATAACACGTTTCCATTGAAAGAAACAGAAATATTCACATGTCAAGTTTTTATGCGTGCAAAATGCTTTTCAGAGCGAGAGAAGCACTTTTTGACCAACAATGTGACTCTGACCTTTCAATTTTGATATAGCTCAAAACTAATGGAATTCACTCCCAAATGGTGGTTTATGCTTAAATAACCCTTTTGTAAGCATAATAACACGTTTCCATTGAAAGGAACAGAAATATTCACATGTCAAGTTTTTATGCGTGCAAAATGCTTTTCAGAGCGAGAGAAGCACTTTTTGACCAACAATGTGATTCTGACCTTTCAATTTTGATATTGCTCAAAACTAATGGAATTCACTCCCAAATGGTGGTTTATGCTTAAATAACCCTTTTGTAAGCATAATAACACGTTTCCATTGAAAGAAACAGAAATATTCACATGTCAAGTTTTTATGCGTGCAAAATGCTTTTCAGAGCGAGAGAAGCACTTTTTGACCAACAATGTGACTCTGACCTTTCAATTTTGATATTGCTCAAAACTAATGGAATTCACTCCCAAATGGTGGTTTATGCTTAAATAACCCTTTTGTAAGCATAATAACACGTTTCCATTGAAAGTAACAGAAATATTCACATGTCAAGTTTTTATGTGTGCAAAATGCTTTTCAGAGCGAGAGAAGCACTTTTTGACCAACAATGTGATTCTGACCTTTCAATTTTGATATTGCTCAAAACTAATGGAATTCACTCCCAAATGGTGGTTTATGCTTAAATAACCCTTTTGTAAGCATAATAACACGTTTCCATTGAAAGTAACAGAAATATTCACATGTCAAGTTTTTATGTGTGCAAAATGCTTTTCAGAGCGAGAGAAGCACTTTTTGACCAACAATGTGATTCTGACCTTACAATGTTGATATTGCTCAAAACTAATGGCATTCACTCCCAAATGGTGGTTTATGCTTAAATAACCCTATTGTAAGCATAATAACACGTTTCCATTGAAAGTAACAGAAATATTCACATGTCAAGTTTTTATGTGTGCAAAATGCTTTTCAGAGCGAGAGAAGCACTTTTTGACCAACAATGTGACTCTGACCTTCAATTTTGATATTGCTCAAAACTAATGGAATTCACTCCCAAATGGTGGTTTATGCTTAAATAACCCTTTTGTAAGCATAATAACACGTTTCCATTGAAAGTAACAGAAATATTCACATGTCAAGTTTTTATGTGTGCAAAATGCTTTTCAGAGCGAGAGAAGCACTTTTTGACCAACAATGTGATTCTGACCTTTCAATTTTGATATTGCTCAAAACTAATGGAATTCACTCCCAAATGGTGGTTTATGCTTAAATAACCCTTTTGTAAGCATAATAACACGTTTCCATTGAAAGTAACAGAAATATTCACATGTCAAGTTTTTATGTGTGCAAAATGCTTTTCAGAGCGAGAGAAGCACTTTTTGACCAACAATGTGATTCTGACCTTTCAATTTTGATATTGCTCAAAACTAATGGAATTCACTCCCAAATGGTGGTTTATGCTTAAATAACCCTTTTGTAAGCATAATAACACGTTTCCATTGAAAGAAACAGAAATATTCACATGTCAAGTTTTTATGCGTGCAAAATGCTTTTCAGAGCGAGAGAAGCACTTTTTGACCAACAATGTGATTCTGACCTTTCAATTTTGATATTGCTCAAAACTAATGGAATTCACTCCCAAATGGTGGTTTATGCTTAAATAACCCTTTTGTAAGCATAATAACACGTTTCCATTGAAAGAAACAGAAATATTCACATGTCAAGTTTTTATGCGTGCAAAATGCTTTTCAGAGCGAGAGAAGCACTTTTTGACCAACAATGTGATTCTGACCTTTCAATTTTGATATTGCTCAAAACTAATGGAATTCACTCCCAAATGGTGGTTTATGCTTAAATAACCCTTTTGTAAGCATAATAACACGTTTCCATTGAAAGTAACAGAAATATTCACATGTCAAGTTTTTATGCGTGCAAAATGCTTTTCAGAGCGAGAGAAGCACTTTTTGACCAACAATGTGATTTTTACCTTACAATGTTGATATTGCTCAAAACTAATGGAATTCACTCCCAAATGGTGGTTTATGCTTAAATAACCATTTTGTAAGCATAATAACACGTTTCCATTGAAAGTAACAGAAATATTCACATGTCAAGTTTTTATGTGTGCAAAATGCTTTTCAGAGCGAGAGAAGCACTTTTTGACCAACAATGTGATTCTGACCTTACAATTTTGATATTGCTCAAAACTAATGGAATTCACTCCCAAATGGTGGTTTATGGTTAAATAACCCTTTTGTAAGCATAATAACACGTTTCCATTGAAAGAAACAGAAATATTCACATGTCAAGTTTTTATGCGTGCAAAATGCTTTTCAGAGCGAGAGAAGCACTTTTTGACCAACAATGTGACTCTGACCTTTCAATTTTGATATAGCTCAAAACTAATGGAATTCACTCCCAAATGGTGGTTTATGCTTAAATAACCCTTTTGTAAGCATAATAACACGTTTCCATTGAAAGGAACAGAAATATTCACATGTCAAGTTTTTATGCGTGCAAAATGCTTTTCAGAGCGAGAGAAGCACTTTTTGACCAACAATGTGATTCTGACCTTTCAATTTTGATATTGCTCAAAACTAATGGAATTCACTCCCAAATGGTGGTTTATGCTTAAATAACCCTTTTGTAAGCATAATAACACGTTTCCATTGAAAGAAACAGAAATATTCACATGTCAAGTTTTTATGCGTGCAAAATGCTTTTCAGAGCGAGAGAAGCACTTTTTGACCAACAATGTGACTCTGACCTTTCAATTTTGATATTGCTCAAAACTAATGGAATTCACTCCCAAATGGTGGTTTATGCTTAAATAACCCTTTTGTAAGCATAATAACACGTTTCCATTGAAAGTAACAGAAATATTCACATGTCAAGTTTTTATGTGTGCAAAATGCTTTTCAGAGCGAGAGAAGCACTTTTTGACCAACAATGTGATTCTGACCTTTCAATTTTGATATTGCTCAAAACTAATGGAATTCACTCCCAAATGGTGGTTTATGCTTAAATAACCCTTTTGTAAGCATAATAACACGTTTCCATTGAAAGTAACAGAAATATTCACATGTCAAGTTTTTATGTGTGCAAAATGCTTTTCAGAGCGAGAGAAGCACTTTTTGACCAACAATGTGATTCTGACCTTACAATGTTGATATTGCTCAAAACTAATGGCATTCACTCCCAAATGGTGGTTTATGCTTAAATAACCCTATTGTAAGCATAATAACACGTTTCCATTGAAAGTAACAGAAATATTCACATGTCAAGTTTTTATGTGTGCAAAATGCTTTTCAGAGCGAGAGAAGCACTTTTTGACCAACAATGTGACTCTGACCTTCAATTTTGATATTGCTCAAAACTAATGGAATTCACTCCCAAATGGTGGTTTATGCTTAAATAACCCTTTTGTAAGCATAATAACACGTTTCCATTGAAAGTAACAGAAATATTCACATGTCAAGTTTTTAGTGCAAAATGCTTTTCAGAGCGAGAGAAGCACTTTTTGACCAACAATGTGATTTTTACCTTACAATATTGATATTGCTCAAAACTAATGGAATTCACTCCCAAATGGTGGTTTATGCTTAAATAACCCTTTTGTAAGCATAATAACACGTTTCCATTGAAAGAAACAGAAATATTCACATGTCAAGTTTTTATGCGTGCAAAATGCTTTTCAGAGCGAGAGAAGCACTTTTTGACCAACAATGTGACTCTGACCTTTCAATTTTGATATTGCTCAAAACTAATGGAATTCACTCCCAAATGGTGGTTTATGCTTAAATAACCCTTTTGTAAGCATAATAACACGTTTCCATTGAAAGTAACAGAAATATTCACATGTCAAGTTTTTATGTGTGCAAAATGCTTTTCAGAGCGAGAGAAGCACTTTTTGACCAACAATGTGATTCTGACCTTTCAATTTTGATATTGCTCAAAAACTAATGGAATTCACTCCCAAATGGTGGTTTATGCTTAAATAACCCTTTTGTAAGCATAATAACACGTTTCCATTGAAAGAAACAGAAATATTCACATGTCAAGTTTTTATGCGTGCAAAATGCTTTTCAGAGCGAGAGAAGCACTTTTTGACCAACAATGTGATTTTTACCTTACAATGTTGATATTACTCAAAACTAATGGAATTCACTCCCAAATGGTGGTTTATGCTTAAATAACCCTTTTGTAAGCATAATAACACGTTTCCATTGAAAGAAACAGAAATATTCACATGTCAAGTTTTTATGCGTGCAAAATGCTTTTCAGAGCGAGAGAAGCACTTTTTGACCAACAATGTGACTCTGACCTTTCAATTTTGATATTGCTCAAAACTAATGGAATTCACTCCCAAATGGTGGTTTATGCTTAAATAACCCTTTTGTAAGCATAATAACACGTTTCCATTGAAAGTAACAGAAATATTCACATGTCAAGTTTTTATGTGTGCAAAATGCTTTTCAGAGCGAGAGAAGCACTTTTTGACAAACAATGTGATTCTGACCTTTCAATTTTGATATTGCTCAAAACTAATGGAATTCACTCCCAAATGGTGGTTTATGCTTAAATAACCCTTGTGTAAGCATAATAACACGTTTCCATTGAAAGTAACAGAAATATTCACATGTCAAGTTTTTGTGTGTGCAAAATGCTTTTCAGAGCGAGAGAAGCACTTTTTGACCAACAATGTGATTCTGACCTTTCAATTTTGATGTTGCTCAAAACTAATGGAATTCACTCCCAAATGGTGGTTTATGCTTAAATAACCCTTTTGTAAGCATAATAACACGTTTCCATTGAAAGAAACAGAAATATTCACATGTCAAGTTTTTATGCGTGCAAAATGCTTTTCAGAGCGAGAGAAGCACTTTTTGACCAACAATGTGATTTTTACCTTACAATGTTGATATTACTCAAAACTAATGGAATTCACTCCCAAATGGTGGTTTATGCTTAAATAACCCTTTTGTAAGCATAATAACACGTTTCCATTGAAAGTAACAGAAATATTCACGTTTCTAGTTTTTATGTGTGCAAAATGCTTTTCAGAGCGAGAGAAGCACTTTTTGACCAACAATGTGATTTTTACCTTACAATATTGATATTGCTCAAAACTAATGGAATTCACTCCCAAATGGTGGTTTATGCTTAAATAACCCTTTTGTAAGCATAATAACACGTTTCCATTGAAAGAAACAGAAATATTCACATGTCAAGTTTTTATGCGTGCAAAATGCTTTTCAGAGCGAGAGAAGCACTTTTTGACCAACAATGTGACTCTGACCTTTCAATTTTGATATTGCTCAAAACTAATGGAATTCACTCCCAAATGGTGGTTTATGCTTAAATAACCCTTTTGTAAGCATAATAACACGTTTCCATTGAAAGTAACAGAAATATTCACATGTCAAGTTTTTATGTGTGCAAAATGCTTTTCAGAGCGAGAGAAGCACTTTTTGACCAACAATGTGATTCTGACCTTTCAATTTTGATATTGCTCAAAAACTAATGGAATTCACTCCCAAATGGTGGTTTATGCTTAAATAACCCTTTTGTAACCATAATAACACGTTTCCATTGAAAGAAACAGAAATATTCACATGTCAAGTTTTTATGCGTGCAAAATGCTTTTCAGAGCGAGAGAAGCACTTTTTGACCAACAATGTGATTTTTACCTTACAATGTTGATATTACTCAAAACTAATGGAATTCACTCCCAAATGGTGGTTTATGCTTAAATAACCCTTTTGTAAGCATAATAACACGTTTCCATTGAAAGTAACAGAAATATTCACATGTCAAGTTTTTATGTGTGCAAAATGCTTTTCAGAGCGAGAGAAGCACTTTTTGACCAACAATGTCATTCTGACCTTTCAATTTTGATATTGCTCAAAACTAATGGAATTCACTCCCAAATGGTGGTTTATGCTTAAATAACCCTTTTGTAAGCATAATAACACGTTTGAATTGAAAGAAACAGAAATATTCACATGTCAAGTTTTTATGCGTGCAAAATGCTTTTCAGAGCGAGAGAAGCACTTTTTGACCAACAATGTGATTTTTACCTTACAATGTTGATATTGCTCAAAACTAATGGAATTCACTCCCAAATGGTGGTTTATGCTTAAATAACCCTTTTGTAAGCATAATAACACGTTTCCATTGAAAGTAACAGAAATATTCACATGTCAAGTTTTTATGTGTGCAAAATGCTTTTCAGAGCGAGAGAAGCACTTTTTGACCAACAATGTGATTCTGACCTTTCAATTTTGATATTGCTCAAAACTAATGGAATTCACTCCCAAATGGTGGTTTATGCTTAAATAACCCTTTTGTAAGCATAATAACACGTTTCCATTGAAAGTAACAGAAATATTCACATGTCAAGTTTTTATGTGTGCAAAATGCTTTTCAGAGCGAGAGAAGCACTTTTTGACCAACAATGTGATTCTGACCTTTCAATTTTGATATTGCTCAAAACTAATGGAATTCACTCCCAAATGGTGGTTTATGCTTAAATAACCCTTTTGTAAGCATAATAACACGTTTCCATTGAAAGAAACAGAAATATTCACATGTCAAGTTTTTATGCGTGCAAAATGCTTTTCAGAGCGAGAGAAGCACTTTTTGACCAACAATGTGACTCTAACCTTTCAATTTTGATATTGCTCAAAACTAATGGAATTCACTCCCAAATGGTGGTTTATGCTTAAATAACCCTTTTGTAAGCATAATAACACGTTTCCATTGAAAGTAACAGAAATATTCACGTTTCTAGTTTTTATGTGTGCAAAATGCTTTTCAGAGCGAGAGAAGCACTTTTTGACCAACAATGTGATTTTTACCTTACAATGTTGATATTGCTCAAAACTAATGGAATTCACTCCCAAATGGTGGTTTATGCTTAAATAACCCTTTTGTAAGCATAATAACACGTTTCCATTGAAAGTAACAGAAATATTCACGTTTCTAGTTTTTATGTGTGCAAAATGCTTTTCAGAGCGAGAGAAGCACTTTTTGACCAACAATGTGATTTTTACCTTACAATGTTGATATTGCTCAAAACTAATGGAATTCACTCCCAAATGGTGGTTTATGCTTAAATAACCCTTTTGTAAGCATAATAACACGTTTCCATTGAAAGAAACAGAAATATTCACATGTCAAGTTTTTATGCGTGCAAAATGCTTTTCAGAGCGAGAGAAACACTTTTTGACCAACAATGTGACTCTGACCTTTCAATTTTGATATTGCTCAAAACTAATGGAATTCACTCCCAAATGGTGGTTTATGCTTAAATAACCATTTTGTAAGCATAATAACACGTTTCCATTGAAAGTAACAGAAATATTCACATGTCAAGTTTTTATGTGTGCAAAATGCTTTTCAGAGCGAGAGAAGCACTTTTTGACCAACAATGTGATTCTGACCTTTCAATTTTGATATTGCTCAAAACTAATGGAATTCACTCCCAAATGGTGGTTTATGCTTAAATAACCCTTTTGTAAGCATAATAACACGTTTCCATTGAAAGAAACAGAAATATTCACATGTCAAGTTTTTATGCGTGCAAAATGCTTTTCAGAGCGAGAGAAGCACTTTTTGACCAACAATGTGATTTTTACCTTACAATGTTGATATTACTCAAAACTAATGGAATTCACTCCCAAATGGTGGTTTATGCTTAAATAACCCTTTTGTAAGCATAATAACACGTTTCCATTGAAAGTAACAGAAATATTCACATGTCAAGTTTTTATGTGTGCAAAATGCTTTTCAGAGCGAGAGAAGCACTTTTTGACCAACAATGTCATTCTGACCTTTCAATTTTGATGTTGCTCAAAACTAATGGAATTCACTCCCAAATGGTGGTTTATGCTTAAATAACCCTTTTGTAAGCATAATAACACGTTTCCATTGAAAGAAACAGAAATATTCACATGTCAAGTTTTTATGCGTGCAAAATGCTTTTCAGAGCGAGAGAAGCACTTTTTGACCAACAATGTGATTTTTACCTTACAATGTTGATATTACTCAAAACTAATGGAATTCACTCCCAAATGGTGGTTTATGCTTAAATAACCCTTTTGTAAGCATAATAACACGTTTCCATTGAAAGTAACAGAAATATTCACGTTTCTAGTTTTTATGTGTGCAAAATGCTTTTCAGAGCGAGAGAAGCACTTTTTGACCAACAATGTGATTTTTACCTTACAATGTTGATATTGCTCAAAACTAATGGAATTCACTCCCAAATGGTGGTTTATGCTTAAATAACCCTTTTGTAAGCATAATAACACGTTTCCATTGAAAGTAACAGAAATATTCACATGTCAAGTTTTTATGTGTGCAAAATGCTTTTCAGAGCGAGAGAAGCACTTTTTGACCAACAATGTGATTCTGACCTTTCAATTTTGATATTGCTCAAAACTAATGGAATTCACTCCCAAATGGTGGTTTATGCTTAAATAACCCTTTTGTAAGCATAATAACACGTTTCCATTGAAAGTAACAGAAATATTCACATGTCAAGTTTTTATGTGTGCAAAATGCTTTTCAGAGCGAGAGAAGCACTTTTTGACCAACAATGTGATTCTGACCTTTCAATTTTGATATTGCTCAAAACTAATGGAATTCACTCCCAAATGGTGGTTTATGCTTAAATAACCCTTTTGTAAGCATAATAACACGTTTCCATTGAAAGAAACAGAAATATTCACATGTCAAGTTTTTATGCGTGCAAAATGCTTTTCAGAGCGAGAGAAGCACTTTTTGACCAACAATGTGACTCTGACCTTTCAATTTTGATATTGCTCAAAACTAATGGAATTCACTCCCAAATGGTGGTTTATGCTTAAATAACCCTTTCGTAAGCATAATAACACGTTTCCATTGAAAGTAACAGAAATATTCACGTTTCTAGTTTTTATGTGTGCAAAATGCTTTTCAGAGCGAGAGAAGCACTTTTTGACCAACAATGTGATTTTTACCTTACAATGTTGATATTGCTCAAAACTAATGGAATTCACTCCCAAATGGTGGTTTATGCTTAAATAACCCTTTTGTAAGCATAATAACACGTTTCCATTGAAAGAAACAGAAATATTCACATGTCAAGTTTTTATGCGTGCAAAATGCTTTTCAGAGCGAGAGAAGCACTTTTTGACCAACAATGTGACTCTGACCTTTCAATTTTGATATTGCTCAAAACTAATGGAATTCACTCCCAAATGGTGGTTTATGCTTAAATAACCCTTTTGTAAGCATAATAACACGTTTCCATTGAAAGTAACAGAAATATTCACATGTCAAGTTTTTATGTGTGCAAAATGCTTTTCAGAGCGAGAGATGCACTTTTTGACCAACAATGTGATTCTGACCTTTCAATTTTGATATTGCTCAAAACTAATGGAATTCACTCCCAAATGGTGGTTTATGCTTAAATAACCCTTTTGTAAGCATAATAACACGTTTCCATTGAAAGAAACAGAAATATTCACATGTCAAGTTTTTATGCGTGCAAAATGCTTTTCAGAGCGAGAGAAGCACTTTTTGACCAACAATGTGATTTTTACCTTACAATGTTGATATTGCTCAAAACTAATGGAATTCACTCCCAAATGGTGGTTTATGCTTAAATAACCCTTTTGTAAGCATAATAACACGTTTGAATTGAAAGAAACAGAAATATTCACATGTCAAGTTTTTATGCGTGCAAAATGCTTTTCAGAGCGAGAGAAGCACTTTTTGACCAACAATGTGATTTTTACCTTACAATGTTGATATTGCTCAAAACTAATGGAATTCACTCCCAAATGGTGGTTTATGCTTAAATAACCCTTTTGTAAGCATAATAACACGTTTCCATTGAAAGTAACAGAAATATTCACATGTCAAGTTTTTATGTGTGCAAAATGCTTTTCAGAGCGAGAGAAGCACTTTTTGACCAACAATGTGATTCTGACCTTTCAATTTTGATATTGCTCAAAAACTAATGGAATTCACTCCCAAATGGTGGTTTATGCTTAAATAACCCTTTTGTAAGCATAATAACACGTTTCCATTGAAAGAAACAGAAATATTCACATGTCAAGTTTTTATGCGTGCAAAATGCTTTTCAGAGCGAGAGAAGCACTTTTTGACCAACAATGTGATTTTTACCTTACAATGTTGATATTACTCAAAACTAATGGAATTCACTCCCAAATGGTGGTTTATGCTTAAATAACCCTTTTGTAAGCATAATAACACGTTTCCATTGAAAGTAACAGAAATATTCACATGTCAAGTTTTTATGTGTGCAAAATGCTTTTCAGAGCGAGAGAAGCACTTTTTGACCAACAATGTCATTCTGACCTTTCAATTTTGATATTGCTCAAAACTAATGGAATTCACTCCCAAATGGTGGTTTATGCTTAAATAACCCTTTTGTAAGCATAATAACACGTTTGAATTGAAAGAAACAGAAATATTCACATGTCAAGTTTTTATGCGTGCAAAATGCTTTTCAGAGCGAGAGAAGCACTTTTTGACCAACAATGTGATTTTTACCTTACAATGTTGATATTGCTCAAAACTAATGGAATTCACTCCCAAATGGTGGTTTATGCTTAAATAACCCTTTTGTAAGCATAATAACACGTTTCCATTGAAAGTAACAGAAATATTCACATGTCAAGTTTTTATGTGTGCAAAATGCTTTTCAGAGCGAGAGAAGCACTTTTTGACCAACAA
Organism: Pollachius pollachius; assembly: GCF_949987615.1. Classification (NCBI taxonomy): domain Eukaryota; kingdom Metazoa; phylum Chordata; class Actinopteri; order Gadiformes; family Gadidae; genus Pollachius; species Pollachius pollachius. The sequence continues at coordinate 44,984 of NW_027641562.1, forward strand.
TGTGATTCTGACCTTTCAATTTTGATATTGCTCAAAACTAATGGAATTCACTCCCAAATGGTGGTTTATGCTTAAATAACCCTTTTGTAAGCATAATAACACGTTTCCATTGAAAGTAACAGAAATATTCACATGTCAAGTTTTTATGTGTGCAAAATGCTTTTCAGAGCGAGAGAAGCACTTTTTGACCAACAATGTGATTCTGACCTTTCAATTTTGATATTGCTCAAAACTAATGGAATTCACTCCCAAATGGTGGTTTATGCTTAAATAACCCTTTTGTAAGCATAATAACACGTTTCCATTGAAAGAAACAGAAATATTCACATGTCAAGTTTTTATGCGTGCAAAATGCTTTTCAGAGCGAGAGAAGCACTTTTTGACCAACAATGTCATTCTGACCTTTCAATTTTGATATTGCTCAAAACTAATGGAATTCACTCCCAAATGGTGGTTTATGCTTAAATAACCCTTTTGTAAGCATAATAACACGTTTGAATTGAAAGAAACAGAAATATTCACATGTCAAGTTTTTATGCGTGCAAAATGCTTTTCAGAGCGAGAGAAGCACTTTTTGACCAACAATGTGATTTTTACCTTACAATGTTGATATTGCTCAAAACTAATGGAATTCACTCCCAAATGGTGGTTTATGCTTAAATAACCCTTTTGTAAGCATAATAACACGTTTCCATTGAAAGTAACAGAAATATTCACGTTTCTAGTTTTTATGTGTGCAAAATGCTTTTCAGAGCGAGAGAAGCACTTTTTGACCAACAATGTGATTTTTACCTTACAATGTTGATATTGCTCAAAACTAATGGAATTCACTCCCAAATGGTGGTTTATGCTTAAATAACCCTTTTGTAAGCATAATAACACGTTTCCATTGAAAGAAACAGAAATATTCACATGTCAAGTTTTTATGCGTGCAAAATGCTTTTCAGAGCGAGAGAAGCACTTTTTGACCAACAATGTGACTCTGACCTTTCAATTTTGATATTGCTCAAAACTAATGGAATTCACTCCCAAATGGTGGTTTATGCTTAAATAACCATTTTGTAAGCATAATAACACGTTTCCATTGAAAGTAACAGAAATATTCACATGTCAAGTTTTTATGTGTGCAAAATGCTTTTCAGAGCGAGAGAAGCACTTTTTGACCAACAATGTGATTCTGACCTTTCAATTTTGATATTGCTCAAAACTAATGGAATTCACTCCCAAATGGTGGTTTATGCTTAAATAACCCTTTTGTAAGCATAATAACACGTTTCCATTGAAAGAAACAGAAATATTCACATGTCAAGTTTTTATGCGTGCAAAATGCTTTTCAGAGCGAGAGAAGCACTTTTTGACCAACAATGTGATTTTTACCTTACAATGTTGATATTACTCAAAACTAATGGAATTCACTCCCAAATGGTGGTTTATGCTTAAATAACCCTTTTGTAAGCATAATAACACGTTTCCATTGAAAGTAACAGAAATATTCACATGTCAAGTTTTTATGTGTGCAAAATGCTTTTCAGAGCGAGAGAAGCACTTTTTGACCAACAATGTCATTCTGACCTTTCAATTTTGATGTTGCTCAAAACTAATGGAATTCACTCCCAAATGGTGGTTTATGCTTAAATAACCCTTTTGTAAGCATAATAACACGTTTCCATTGAAAGAAACAGAAATATTCACATGTCAAGTTTTTATGCGTGCAAAATGCTTTTCAGAGCGAGAGAAGCACTTTTTGACCAACAATGTGATTTTTACCTTACAATGTTGATATTACTCAAAACTAATGGAATTCACTCCCAAATGGTGGTTTATGCTTAAATAACCCTTTTGTAAGCATAATAACACGTTTCCATTGAAAGTAACAGAAATATTCACGTTTCTAGTTTTTATGCGTGCAAAATGCTTTTCAGAGCGAGAGAAGCACTTTTTGACCAACAATGTGACTCTGACCTTTCAATTTTGATATTGCTCAAAACTAATGGAATTCACTCCCAAATGGTGGTTTATGCTTAAATAACCCTTTCGTAAGCATAATAACACGTTTCCATTGAAAGTAACAGAAATATTCACGTTTCTAGTTTTTATGTGTGCAAAATGCTTTTCAGAGCGAGAGAAGCACTTTTTGACCAACAATGTGATTTTTACCTTACAATGTTGATATTGCTCAAAACTAATGGAATTCACTCCCAAATGGTGGTTTATGCTTAAATAACCCTTTTGTAAGCATAATAACACGTTTCCATTGAAAGAAACAGAAATATTCACATGTCAAGTTTTTATGCGTGCAAAATGCTTTTCAGAGCGAGAGAAGCACTTTTTGACCAACAATGTGACTCTGACCTTTCAATTTTGATATTGCTCAAAACTAATGGAATTCACTCCCAAATGGTGGTTTATGCTTAAATAACCCTTTTGTAAGCATAATAACACGTTTCCATTGAAAGTAACAGAAATATTCACATGTCAAGTTTTTATGTGTGCAAAATGCTTTTCAGAGCGAGAGATGCACTTTTTGACCAACAATGTGATTCTGACCTTTCAATTTTGATATTGCTCAAAACTAATGGAATTCACTCCCAAATGGTGGTTTATGCTTAAATAACCCTTTTGTAAGCATAATAACACGTTTCCATTGAAAGAAACAGAAATATTCACATGTCAAGTTTTTATGCGTGCAAAATGCTTTTCAGAGCGAGAGAAGCACTTTTTGACCAACAATGTGATTTTTACCTTACAATGTTGATATTGCTCAAAACTAATGGAATTCACTCCCAAATGGTGGTTTATGCTTAAATAACCCTTTTGTAAGCATAATAACACGTTTGAATTGAAAGAAACAGAAATATTCACATGTCAAGTTTTTATGCGTGCAAAATGCTTTTCAGAGCGAGAGAAGCACTTTTTGACCAACAATGTGATTTTTACCTTACAATGTTGATATTGCTCAAAACTAATGGAATTCACTCCCAAATGGTGGTTTATGCTTAAATAACCCTTTTGTAAGCATAATAACACGTTTCCATTGAAAGTAACAGAAATATTCACATGTCAAGTTTTTATGTGTGCAAAATGCTTTTCAGAGCGAGAGAAGCACTTTTTGACCAACAATGTGATTCTGACCTTTCAATTTTGATATTGCTCAAAACTAATGGAATTCACTCCCAAATGGTGGTTTATGCTTAAATAACCCTTTTGTAAGCATAATAACACGTTTCCATTGAAAGTAACAGAAATATTCACATGTCAAGTTTTTATGTGTGCAAAATGCTTTTCAGAGCGAGAGAAGCACTTTTTGACCAACAATGTGATTCTGACCTTTCAATTTTGATATTGCTCAAAACTAATGGAATTCACTCCCAAATGGTGGTTTATGCTTAAATAACCCTTTTGTAAGCATAATAACACGTTTCCATTGAAAGAAACAGAAATATTCACATGTCAAGTTTTTATGCGTGCAAAATGCTTTTCAGAGCGAGAGAAGCACTTTTTGACCAACAATGTGACTCTGACCTTTCAATTTTGATATTGCTCAAAACTAATGGAATTCACTCCCAAATGGTGGTTTATGCTTAAATAACCCTTTTGTAAGCATAATAACACGTTTCCATTGAAAGTAACAGAAATATTCACGTTTCTAGTTTTTATGTGTGCAAAATGCTTTTCAGAGCGAGAGAAGCACTTTTTGACCAACAATGTGATTTTTACCTTACAATGTTGATATTGCTCAAAACTAATGGAATTCACTCCCAAATGGTGGTTTATGCTTAAATAACCCTTTTGTAAGCATAATAACACGTTTCCATTGAAAGAAACAGAAATATTCACATGTCAAGTTTTTATGCGTGCAAAATGCTTTTCAGAGCGAGAGAAGCACTTTTTGACCAACAATGTGATTTTTACCTTACAATGTTGAAATTGCTCAAAACTAATGGAATTCACTCCCAAATGGTGGTTTATGCTTAAATAACCCTTTTGTAAGCATAATAACACGTTTCCATTGAAAGTAACAGAAATATTCACATGTCAAGTTTTTATGTGTGCAAAATGCTTTTCAGAGCGAGAGAAGCACTTTTTGACCAACAATGTGATTCTGACCTTTCAATTTTGATATTGCTCAAAACTAATGGAATTCACTCCCAAATGGTGGTTTATGCTTAAATAACCCTTTTGTAAGCATAATAACACGTTTCCATTGAAAGAAACAGAAATATTCACATGTCAAGTTTTTATGCGTGCAAAATGCTTTTCAGAGCGAGAGAAGCACTTTTTGACCAACAATGTCATTCTGACCTTTCAATTTTGATATTGCTCAAAACTAATGGAATTCACTCCCAAATGGTGGTTTATGCTTAAATAACCCTTTTGTAAGCATAATAACACGTTTGAATTGAAAGAAACAGAAATATTCACATGTCAAGTTTTTATGCGTGCAAAATGCTTTTCAGAGCGAGAGAAGCACTTTTTGACCAACAATGTGATTTTTACCTTACAATGTTGATATTGCTCAAAACTAATGGAATTCACTCCCAAATGGTGGTTTATGCTTAAATAACCCTTTTGTAAGCATAATAACACGTTTCCATTGAAAGTAACAGAAATATTCACATGTCAAGTTTTTATGTGTGCAAAATGCTTTTCAGAGCGAGAGAAGCACTTTTTGACCAACAATGTGATTCTGACCTTTCAATTTTGATATTGCTCAAAACTAATGGAATTCACTCCCAAATGGTGGTTTATGCTTAAATAACCCTTTTGTAAGCATAATAACACGTTTCCATTGAAAGTAACAGAAATATTCACATGTCAAGTTTTTATGTGTGCAAAATGCTTTTCAGAGCGAGAGAAGCACTTTTTGACCAACAATGTGATTCTGACCTTTCAATTTTGATATTGCTCAAAACTAATGGAATTCACTCCCAAATGGTGGTTTATGCTTAAATAACCCTTTTGTAAGCATAATAACACGTTTCCATTGAAAGAAACAGAAATATTCACATGTCAAGTTTTTATGCGTGCAAAATGCTTTTCAGAGCGAGAGAAGCACTTTTTGACCAACAATGTGACTCTGACCTTTCAATTTTGATATTGCTCAAAACTAATGGAATTCACTCCCAAATGGTGGTTTATGCTTAAATAACCCTTTCGTAAGCATAATAACACGTTTCCATTGAAAGTAACAGAAATATTCACGTTTCTAGTTTTTATGTGTGCAAAATGCTTTTCAGAGCGAGGAGAAGCACTTTTTGACCAACAATGTGATTTTTACCTTACAATGTTGATATTGCTCAAAACTAATGGAATTCACTCCCAAATGGTGGTTTATGCTTAAATAACCCTTTTGTAAGCATAATAACACGTTTCCATTGAAAGAAACAGAAATATTCACATGTCAAGTTTTTATGCGTGCAAAATGCTTTTCAGAGCGAGAGAAGCACTTTTTGACCAACAATGTGACTCTGACCTTTCAATTTTGATATTGCTCAAAACTAATGGAATTCACTCCCAAATGGTGGTTTATGCTTAAATAACCCTTTTGTAAGCATAATAACACGTTTCCATTGAAAGTAACAGAAATATTCACATGTCAAGTTTTTATGTGTGCAAAATGCTTTTCAGAGCGAGAGAAGCACTTTTTGACCAACAATGTGATTCTGACCTTTCAATTTTGATATTGCTCAAAAACTAATGGAATTCACTCCCAAATGGTGGTTTATGCTTAAATAACCCTTTTGTAAGCATAATAACACGTTTCCATTGAAAGAAACAGAAATATTCACATGTCAAGTTTTTATGCGTGCAAAATGCTTTTCAGAGCGAGAGAAGCACTTTTTGACCAACAATGTGATTTTTACCTTACAATGTTGATATTACTCAAAACTAATGGAATTCACTCCCAAATGGTGGTTTATGCTTAAATAACCCTTTTGTAAGCATAATAACACGTTTCCATTGAAAGTAACAGAAATATTCACATGTCAAGTTTTTATGTGTGCAAAATGCTTTTCAGAGCGAGAGAAGCACTTTTTGACCAACAATGTCATTCTGACCTTTCAATTTTGATATTGCTCAAAACTAATGGAATTCACTCCCAAATGGTGGTTTATGCTTAAATAACCCTTTTGTAAGCATAATAACACGTTTGAATTGAAAGAAACAGAAATATTCACATGTCAAGTTTTTATGCGTGCAAAATGCTTTTCAGAGCGAGAGAAGCACTTTTTGACCAACAATGTGATTTTTACCTTACAATGTTGATATTGCTCAAAACTAATGGAATTCACTCCCAAATGGTGGTTTATGCTTAAATAACCCTTTTGTAAGCATAATAACACGTTTCCATTGAAAGTAACAGAAATATTCACATGTCAAGTTTTTATGTGTGCAAAATGCTTTTCAGAGCGAGAGAAGCACTTTTTGACCAACAATGTGATTCTGACCTTTCAATTTTGATATTGCTCAAAACTAATGGAATTCACTCCCAAATGGTGGTTTATGCTTAAATAACCCTTTTGTAAGCATAATAACACGTTTCCATTGAAAGAAACAGAAATATTCACATGTCAAGTTTTTATGCGTGCAAAATGCTTTTCAGAGCGAGAGAAGCACTTTTTGACCAACAATGTGACTCTAACCTTTCAATTTTGATATTGCTCAAAACTAATGGAATTCACTCCCAAATGGTGGTTTATGCTTAAATAACCCTTTTGTAAGCATAATAACACGTTTCCATTGAAAGTAACAGAAATATTCACGTTTCTAGTTTTTATGTGTGCAAAATGCTTTTCAGAGCGAGAGAAGCACTTTTTGACCAACAATGTGATTTTTACCTTACAATGTTGATATTGCTCAAAACTAATGGAATTCACTCCCAAATGGTGGTTTATGCTTAAATAACCCTTTTGTAAGCATAATAACACGTTTCCATTGAAAGTAACAGAAATATTCACGTTTCTAGTTTTTATGTGTGCAAAATGCTTTTCAGAGCGAGAGAAGCACTTTTTGACCAACAATGTGATTTTTACCTTACAATGTTGATATTGCTCAAAACTAATGGAATTCACTCCCAAATGGTGGTTTATGCTTAAATAACCCTTTTGTAAGCATAATAACACGTTTCCATTGAAAGAAACAGAAATATTCACATGTCAAGTTTTTATGCGTGCAAAATGCTTTTCAGAGCGAGAGAAGCACTTTTTGACCAACAATGTGACTCTGACCTTTCAATTTTGATATTGCTCAAAACTAATGGAATTCACTCCCAAATGGTGGTTTATGCTTAAATAACCCTTTTGTAAGCATAATAACACGTTTCCATTGAAAGTAACAGAAATATTCACATGTCAAGTTTTTATGTGTGCAAAATGCTTTTCAGAGCGAGAGAAGCACTTTTTGACCAACAATGTGATTCTGACCTTTCAATTTTGATATTGCTCAAAACTAATGGAATTCACTCCCAAATGGTGGTTTATGCTTAAATAACCCTTTTGTAAGCATAATAACACGTTTCCATTGAAAGAAACAGAAATATTCACATGTCAAGTTTTTATGCGTGCAAAATGCTTTTCAGAGCGAGAGAAGCACTTTTTGACCAACAATGTGACTCTGACCTTTCAATTTTGATATTGCTCAAAACTAATGGAATTCACTCCCAAATGGTGGTTTATGCTTAAATAACCCTTTTGTAAGCATAATAACACGTTTGAATTGAAAGAAACAGAAATATTCACATGTCAAGTTTTTATGCGTGCAAAATGCTTTTCAGAGCGAGAGAAGCACTTTTTGACCAACAATGTGATTTTTACCTTACAATGTTGATATTGCTCAAAACTAATGGAATTCACTCCCAAATGGTGGTTTATGCTTAAATAACCCTTTTGTAAGCATAATAACACGTTTCCATTGAAAGTAACAGAAATATTCACATGTCAAGTTTTTATGTGTGCAAAATGCTTTTCAGAGCGAGAGAAGCACTTTTTGACCAACAATGTGATTCTGACCTTTCAATTTTGATATTGCTCAAAACTAATGGAATTCACTCCCAAATGGTGGTTTATGCTTAAATAACCCTTTTGTAAGCATAATAACACGTTTCCATTGAAAGTAACAGAAATATTCACATGTCAAGTTTTTATGTGTGCAAAATGCTTTTCAGAGCGAGAGAAGCACTTTTTGACCAACAATGTGATTCTGACCTTTCAATTTTGATATTGCTCAAAACTAATGGAATTCACTCCCAAATGGTGGTTTATGCTTAAATAACCCTTTTGTAAGCATAATAACACGTTTCCATTGAAAGAAACAGAAATATTCACATGTCAAGTTTTTATGCGTGCAAAATGCTTTTCAGAGCGAGAGAAGCACTTTTTGACCAACAATGTGACTCTGACCTTTCAATTTTGATATTGCTCAAAACTAATGGAATTCACTCCCAAATGGTGGTTTATGCTTAAATAACCCTTTTGTAAGCATAATAACACGTTTCCATTGAAAGTAACAGAAATATTCACGTTTCTAGTTTTTATGTGTGCAAAATGCTTTTCAGAGCGAGAGAAGCACTTTTTGACCAACAATGTGATTTTTACCTTACAATGTTGATATTGCTCAAAACTAATGGAATTCACTCCCAAATGGTGGTTTATGCTTAAATAACCCTTTTGTAAGCATAATAACACGTTTCCATTGAAAGAAACAGAAATATTCACATGTCAAGTTTTTATGCGTGCAAAATGCTTTTCAGAGCGAGAGAAGCACTTTTTGACCAACAATGTGATTTTTACCTTACAATGTTGAAATTGCTCAAAACTAATGGAATTCACTCCCAAATGGTGGTTTATGCTTAAATAACCCTTTTGTAAGCATAATAACACGTTTCCATTGAAAGTAACAGAAATATTCACATGTCAAGTTTTTATGTGTGCAAAATGCTTTTCAGAGCGAGAGAAGCACTTTTTGACCAACAATGTGATTCTGACCTTTCAATTTTGATATTGCTCAAAACTAATGGAATTCACTCCAAATGGTGGTTTATGCTTAAATAACCCTTTTGTAAGCATAATAACACGTTTCCATTGAAAGAAACAGAAATATTCACATGTCAAGTTTTTTATGCGTGCAAAATGCTTTTCAGAGCGAGAGAAGCACTTTTTGACCAACAATGTCATTCTGACCTTTCAATTTTGATATTGCTCAAAACTAATGGAATTCACTCCCAAATGGTGGTTTATGCTTAAATAACCCTTTTGTAAGCATAATAACACGTTTGAATTGAAAGAAACAGAAATATTCACATGTCAAGTTTTTATGCGTGCAAAATGCTTTTCAGAGCGAGAGAAGCACTTTTTGACCAACAATGTGATTTTTACCTTACAATGTTGATATTGCTCAAAACTAATGGAATTCACTCCCAAATGGTGGTTTATGCTTAAATAACCCTTTTGTAAGCATAATAACACGTTTCCATTGAAAGTAACAGAAATATTCACATGTCAAGTTTTTATGTGTGCAAAATGCTTTTCAGAGCGAGAGAAGCACTTTTTGACCAACAATGTGATTCTGACCTTTCAATTTTGATATTGCTCAAAACTAATGGAATTCACTCCCAAATGGTGGTTTATGCTTAAATAACCCTTTTGTAAGCATAATAACACGTTTCCATTGAAAGTAACAGAAATATTCACATGTCAAGTTTTTATGTGTGCAAAATGCTTTTCAGAGCGAGAGAAGCACTTTTTGACCAACAATGTGATTCTGACCTTTCAATTTTGATATTGCTCAAAACTAATGGAATTCACTCCCAAATGGTGGTTTATGCTTAAATAACCCTTTTGTAAGCATAATAACACGTTTCCATTGAAATAAACAGAAATATTCACATGTCAAGTTTTTATGCGTGCAAAATGCTTTTCAGAGCGAGAGAAGCACTTTTTGACCAACAATGTGACTCTGACCTTTCAATTTTGATATTGCTCAAAACTAATGGAATTCACTCCCAAATGGTGGTTTATGCTTAAATAACCCTTTCGTAAGCATAATAACACGTTTCCATTGAAAGTAACAGAAATATTCACGTTTCTAGTTTTTATGTGTGCAAAATGCTTTTCAGAGCGAGAGAAGCACTTTTTGACCAACAATGTGATTTTTACCTTACAATGTTGATATTGCTCAAAACTAATGGAATTCACTCCCAAATGGTGGTTTATGCTTAAATAACCCTTTTGTAAGCATAATAACACGTTTCCATTGAAAGAAACAGAAATATTCACATGTCAAGTTTTTATGCGTGCAAAATGCTTTTCAGAGCGAGAGAAGCACTTTTTGACCAACAATGTGACTCTGACCTTTCAATTTTGATATTGCTCAAAACTAATGGAATTCACTCCCAAATGGTGGTTTATGCTTAAATAACCCTTTTGTAAGCATAATAACACGTTTCCATTGAAAGTAACAGAAATATTCACATGTCAAGTTTTTATGTGTGCAAAATGCTTTTCAGAGCGAGAGAAGCACTTTTTGACCAACAATGTGATTCTGACCTTTCAATTTTGATATTGCTCAAAACTAATGGAATTCACTCCCAAATGGTGGTTTATGCTTAAATAACCCTTTTGTAAGCATAATAACACGTTTCCATTGAAAGAAACAGAAATATTCACATGTCAAGTTTTTATGCGTGCAAAATGCTTTTCAGAGCGAGAGAAGCACTTTTTGACCAACAATGTGATTTTTACCTTACAATGTTGATATTGCTCAAAACTAATGGAATTCACTCCCAAATGGTGGTTTATGCTTAAATAACCCTTTTGTAAGCATAATAGCACGTTTCCATTGAAAGTAACAGAAATATTCACATGTCAAGTTTTTATGTGTGCAAAATGCTTTTCAGAGCGAGAGAAGCACTTTTTGACAACAATGTGATTCTGACCTTTCAATTTTGATATTGCTCAAAACTAATGGAATTCACTCCCAAATGGTGGTTTATGCTTAAATAACCCTTTTGTAAGCATAATAACACGTTTCCATTGAAAGTAACAGAAATATTCACATGTCAAGTTTTTATGTGTGCAAAATGCTTTTCAGAGCGAGAGAAGCACTTTTTGACCAACAATGTGATTCTGACCTTTCAATTTTGATATTGCTCAAAACTAATGGAATTCACTCCCAAATGGTGGTTTATGCTTAAATAACCCTTTTGTAAGCATAATAACACGTTTCCATTGAAAGAAACAGAAATATTCACATGTCAAGTTTTTATGCGTGCAAAATGCTTTTCAGAGCGAGAGAAGCACTTTTTGACCAACAATGTGACTCTGACCTTTCAATTTTGATATTGCTCAAAACTAATGGAATTCACTCCCAAATGGTGGTTTATGCTTAAATAACCCTTTTGTAAGCATAATAACACGTTTCCATTGAAAGTAACAGAAATATTCACATGTCAAGTTTTTATGTGTGCAAAATGCTTTTCAGAGCGAGAGAAGCACTTTTTGACAAACAATGTGATTCTGACCTTTCAATTTTGATATTGCTCAAAACTAATGGAATTCACTCCCAAATGGTGGTTTATGCTTAAATAACCCTTGTGTAAGCATAATAACACGTTTCCATTGAAAGTAACAGAAATATTCACATGTCAAGTTTTTGTGTGTGCAAAATGCTTTTCAGAGCGAGAGAAGCACTTTTTGACCAACAATGTGACTCTGACCTTTCAATTTTGATATTGCTCAAAACTAATGGAATTCACTCCCAAATGGTGGTTTATGCTTAAATAACCCTTTTGTAAGCATAATAACACGTTTCCATTGAAAGTAACAGAAATATTCACATGTCAAGTTTTTATGTGTGCAAAATGCTTTTCAGAGCGAGAGAAGCACTTTTTGACCAACAATGTGATTCTGACCTTTCAATTTTGATATTGCTCAAAAACTAATGGAATTCACTCCCAAATGGTGGTTTATGCTTAAATAACCCTTTTGTAAGCATAATAACACGTTTCCATTGAAAGAAACAGAAATATTCACATGTCAAGTTTTTATGCGTGCAAAATGCTTTTCAGAGCGAGAGAAGCACTTTTTGACCAACAATGTGATTTTTACCTTACAATGTTGATATTACTCAAAACTAATGGAATTCACTCCCAAATGGTGGTTTATGCTTAAATAACCCTTTTTGTAAGCATAATAACACGTTTCCATTGAAAGTAACAGAAATATTCACATGTCAAGTTTTTATGTGTGCAAAATGCTTTTCAGAGCGAGAGAAGCACTTTTTGACCAACAATGTCATTCTGACCTTTCAATTTTGATATTGCTCAAAACTAATGGAATTCACTCCCAAATGGTGGTTTATGCTTAAATAACCCTTTTGTAAGCATAATAACACGTTTGAATTGAAAGAAACAGAAATATTCACATGTCAAGTTTTTATGCGTGCAAAATGCTTTTCAGAGCGAGAGAAGCACTTTTTGACCAACAATGTGATTTTTACCTTACAATGTTGATATTGCTCAAAACTAATGGAATTCACTCCCAAATGGTGGTTTATGCTTAAATAACCCTTTTGTAAGCATAATAACACGTTTCCATTGAAAGTAACAGAAATATTCACATGTCAAGTTTTTATGTGTGCAAAATGCTTTTCAGAGCGAGAGAAGCACTTTTTGACCAACAATGTGATTCTGACCTTTCAATTTTGATATTGCTCAAAACTAATGGAATTCACTCCCAAATGGTGGTTTATGCTTAAATAACCCTTTTGTAAGCATAATAACACGTTTCCATTGAAAGTAACAGAAATATTCACATGTCAAGTTTTTATGTGTGCAAAATTGCTTTTCAGAGCGAGAGAAGCACTTTTTGACCAACAATGTGATTCTGACCTTTCAATTTTGATATTGCTCAAAACTAATGGAATTCACTCCCAAATGGTGGTTTATGCTTAAATAACCCTTTTGTAAGCATAATAACACGTTTCCATTGAAAGAAACAGAAATATTCACATGTCAAGTTTTTATGCGTGCAAAATGCTTTTCAGAGCGAGAGAAGCACTTTTTGACCAACAATGTGACTCTAACCTTTCAATTTTGATATTGCTCAAAACTAATGGAATTCACTCCCAAATGGTGGTTTATGCTTAAATAACCCTTTTGTAAGCATAATAACACGTTTCCATTGAAAGTAACAGAAATATTCACGTTTCTAGTTTTTATGTGTGCAAAATGCTTTTCAGAGCGAGAGAAGCACTTTTTGACCAACAATGTGATTTTTACCTTACAATGTTGATATTGCTCAAAACTAATGGAATTCACTCCCAAATGGTGGTTTATGCTTAAATAACCCTTTTGTAAGCATAATAACACGTTTCCATTGAAAGTAACAGAAATATTCACGTTTCTAGTTTTTATGTGTGCAAAATGCTTTTCAGAGCGAGAGAAGCACTTTTTGACCAACAATGTGATTTTTACCTTACAATGTTGATATTGCTCAAAACTAATGGAATTCACTCCCAAATGGGTGGTTTATGCTTAAATAACCCTTTTGTAAGCATAATAACACGTTTCCATTGAAAGAAACAGAAATATTCACATGTCAAGTTTTTATGCGTGCAAAATGCTTTTCAGAGCGAGAGAAGCACTTTTTGACCAACAATGTGACTCTGACCTTTCAATTTTGATATTGCTCAAAACTAATGGAATTCACTCCCAAATGGTGGTTTATGCTTAAATAACCCTTTTGTAAGCATAATAACACGTTTCCATTGAAAGTAACAGAAATATTCACATGTCAAGTTGTTATGTGTGCAAAATGCTTTTCAGAGCGAGAGAAGCACTTTTTGACCAACAATGTGATTCTGACCTTTCAATTTTGATATTGCTCAAAACTAATGGAATTCACTCCCAAATGGTGGTTTATGCTTAAATAACCCTTTTGTAAGCATAATAACACGTTTCCATTGAAAGAAACAGAAATATTCACATGTCAAGTTTTTATGCGTGCAAAATGCTTTTCAGAGCGAGAGAAGCACTTTTTGACCAACAATGTCATTCTGACCTTTCAATTTTGATATTGCTCAAAACTAATGGAATTCACTCCCAAATGGTGGTTTATGCTTAAATAACCCTTTTGTAAGCATAATAACACGTTTGAATTGAAAGAAACAGAAATATTCACATGTCAAGTTTTTATGCGTGCAAAATGCTTTTCAGAGCGAGAGAAGCACTTTTTGACCAACAATGTGATTTTTACCTTACAATGTTGATATTGCTCAAAACTAATGGAATTCACTCCCAAATGGTGGTTTATGCTTAAATAACCCTTTTGTAAGCATAATAACACGTTTCCATTGAAAGTAACAGAAATATTCACATGTCAAGTTTTTATGTGTGCAAAATGCTTTTCAGAGCGAGAGAAGCACTTTTTGACCAACAATGTGATTCTGACCTTTCAATTTTGATATTGCTCAAAACTAATGGAATTCACTCCAAATGGTGGTTTATGCTTAAATAACCCTTTTGTAAGCATAATAACACGTTTCCATTGAAAGTAACAGAAATATTCACATGTCAAGTTTTTATGTGTGCAAAATGCTTTTCAGAGCGAGAGAAGCACTTTTTGACCAACAATGTGATTCTGACCTTTCAATTTTGATATTGCTCAAAACTAATGGAATTCACTCCCAAATGGTGGTTTATGCTTAAATAACCCTTTTGTAAGCATAATAACACGTTTCCATTGAAAGAAACAGAAATATTCACATGTCAAGTTTTTATGCGTGCAAAATGCTTTTCAGAGCGAGAGAAGCACTTTTTGACCAACAATGTGACTCTGACCTTTCAATTTTGATATTGCTCAAAACTAATGGAATTCACTCCCAAATGGTGGTTTATGCTTAAATAACCCTTTCGTAAGCATAATAACACGTTTCCATTGAAAGTAACAGAAATATTCACGTTTCTAGTTTTTATGTGTGCAAAATGCTTTTCAGAGCGAGAGAAGCACTTTTTGACCAACAATGTGATTTTTACCTTACAATGTTGATATTGCTCAAAACTAATGGAATTCACTCCCAAATGGTGGTTTATGCTTAAATAACCCTTTTGTAAGCATAATAACACGTTTCCATTGAAAGAAACAGAAATATTCACATGTCAAGTTTTTTATGCGTGCAAAATGCTTTTCAGAGCGAGAGAAGCACTTTTTGACCAACAATGTGACTCTGACCTTTCAATTTTGATATTGCTCAAAACTAATGGAATTCACTCCCAAATGGTGGTTTATGCTTAAATAACCCTTTTGTAAGCATAATAACACGTTTCCATTGAAAGTAACAGAAATATTCACATGTCAAGTTTTTATGTGTGCAAAATGCTTTTCAGAGCGAGAGAAGCACTTTTTGACCAACAATGTGATTCTGACCTTTCAATTTTGATATTGCTCAAAACTAATGGAATTCACTCCCAAATGGTGGTTTATGCTTAAATAACCCTTTTGTAAGCATAATAACACGTTTCCATTGAAAGAAACAGAAATATTCACATGTCAAGTTTTTATGCGTGCAAAATGCTTTTCAGAGCGAGAGAAGCACTTTTTGACCAACAATGTGATTTTTACCTTACAATGTTGATATTGCTCAAAACTAATGGAATTCACTCCCAAATGGTGGTTTATGCTTAAATAACCCTTTTGTAAGCATAATAGCACGTTTCCATTGAAAGTAACAGAAATATTCACATGTCAAGTTTTTATGTGTGCAAAATGCTTTTCAGAGCGAGAGAAGCACTTTTTGACCAACAATGTGATTCTGACCTTTCAATTTTGATATTGCTCAAAACTAATGGAATTCACTCCCAAATGGTGGTTTATGCTTAAATAACCCTTTTGTAAGCATAATAACACGTTTCCATTGAAAGTAACAGAAATATTCACATGTCAAGTTTTTATGTGTGCAAAATGCTTTTCAGAGCGAGAGAAGCACTTTTTGACCAACAATGTGATTCTGACCTTTCAATTTTGATATTGCTCAAAACTAATGGAATTCACTCCCAAATGGTGGTTTATGCTTAAATAACCCTTTTGTAAGCATAATAACACGTTTCCATTGAAAGAAACAGAAATATTCACATGTCAAGTTTTTATGCGTGCAAAATGCTTTTCAGAGCGAGAGAAGCACTTTTTGACCAACAATGTGACTCTGACCTTTCAATTTTGATATTGCTCAAAACTAATGGAATTCACTCCCAAATGGTGGTTTATGCTTAAATAACCCTTTTGTAAGCATAATAACACGTTTCCATTGAAAGTAACAGAAATATTCACATGTCAAGTTTTTATGTGTGCAAAATGCTTTTCAGAGCGAGAGAAGCACTTTTTGACAAACAATGTGATTCTGACCTTTCAATTTTGATATTGCTCAAAACTAATGGAATTCACTCCCAAATGGTGGTTTATGCTTAAATAACCCTTGTGTAAGCATAATAACACGTTTCCATTGAAAGTAACAGAAATATTCACATGTCAAGTTTTTGTGTGTGCAAAATGCTTTTCAGAGCGAGAGAAGCACTTTTTGACCACAATGTGATTCTGACCTTTCAATTTTGATGTTGCTCAAAACTAATGGAATTCACTCCCAAATGGTGGTTTATGCTTAAATAACCATTTTGTAAGCATAATAACACGTTTCCATTGAAAGAAACAGAAATATTCACATGTCAAAGTTTTTATGCGTGCAAAATGCTTTTCAGAGCGAGAGAAGCACTTTTTGACCAACAATGTGATTTTTACCTTACAATGTTGATATTACTCAAAAACTAATGGAATTCACTCCCAAATGGTGGTTTATGCTTAAATAACCCTTTTGTAAGCATAATAACACGTTTCCATTGAAAGTAACAGAAATATTCACATGTCAAGTTTTTATGTGTGCAAAATGCTTTTCAGAGCGAGAGAAGCACTTTTTGACCAACAATGTGATTTTTACCTTACAATGTTGATATTGCTCAAAACTAATGGAATTCACTCCCAAATGGTGGTTTATGCTTAAATAACCCTTTTGTAAGCATAATAACACGTTTCCATTGAAAGAAACAGAAATATTCACATGTCAAGTTTTTATGCGTGCAAAATGCTTTTCAGAGCGAGAGAAGCACTTTTTGACCAACAATGTGACTCTGACCTTTCAATTTTGATATTGCTCAAAACTAATGGAATTCACTCCCAAATGGTGGTTTATGCTTAAATAACCCTTTTGTAAGCATAATAACACGTTTCCATTGAAAGTAACAGAAATATTCACATGTCAAGTTTTTTATGTGTGCAAAATGCTTTTCAGAGCGAGAGAAGCACTTTTTGACCAACAATGTGATTCTGACCTTTCAATTTTGATATTGCTCAAAAACTAATGGAATTCACTCCCAAATGGTGGTTTATGCTTAAATAACCCTTTTGTAAGCATAATAACACGTTTCCATTGAAAGAAACAGAAATATTCACATGTCAAGTTTTTATGCGTGCAAAATGCTTTTCAGAGCGAGAGAAGCACTTTTTGACCAACAATGTGATTTTTACCTTACAATGTTGATATTACTCAAAACTAATGGAATTCACTCCCAAATGGTGGTTTATGCTTAAATAACCCTTTTGTAAGCATAATAACACGTTTCCATTGAAAGTAACAGAAATATTCACATGTCAAGTTTTTATGTGTGCAAAATGCTTTTCAGAGCGAGAGAAGCACTTTTGACCAACAATGTCATTCTGACCTTTCAATTTTGATATTGCTCAAAACTAATGGAATTCACTCCCAAATGGTGGTTTATGCTTAAATAACCCTTTTGTAAGCATAATAACACGTTTGAATTGAAAGAAACAGAAATATTCACATGTCAAGTTTTTATGCGTGCAAAATGCTTTTCAGAGCGAGAGAAGCACTTTTTGACCAACAATGTGATTTTTACCTTACAATGTTGATATTGCTCAAAACTAATGGAATTCACTCCCAAATGGTGGTTTATGCTTAAATAACCCTTTTGTAAGCATAATAACACGTTTCCATTGAAAGTAACAGAAATATTCACATGTCAAGGTTTTTATGTGTGCAAAATGCTTTTCAGAGCGAGAGAAGCACTTTTTGACCAACAATGTGATTCTGACCTTTCAATTTTGATATTGCTCAAAACTAATGGAATTCACTCCCAAATGGTGGTTTATGCTTAAATAACCCTTTTGTAAGCATAATAACACGTTTCCATTGAAAGTAACAGAAATATTCACATGTCAAGTTTTTATGTGTGCAAAATGCTTTTCAGAGCGAGAGAAGCACTTTTTGACCAACAATGTGATTCTGACCTTTCAATTTTGATATTGCTCAAAACTAATGGAATTCACTCCCAAATGGTGGTTTATGCTTAAATAACCCTTTTGTAAGCATAATAACACGTTTCCATTGAAAGAAACAGAAATATTCACATGTCAAGTTTTTATGCGTGCAAAATGCTTTTCAGAGCGAGAGAAGCACTTTTTGACCAACAATGTGACTCTAACCTTTCAATTTTGATATTGCTCAAAACTAATGGAATTCACTCCCAAATGGTGGTTTATGCTTAAATAACCCTTTTGTAAGCATAATAACACGTTTCCATTGAAAGTAACAGAAATATTCACGTTTCTAGTTTTTATGTGTGCAAAATGCTTTTCAGAGCGAGAGAAGCACTTTTTGACCAACAATGTGATTTTTACCTTACAATGTTGATATTGCTCAAAACTAATGGAATTCACTCCCAAATGGTGGTTTATGCTTAAATAACCCTTTTGTAAGCATAATAACACGTTTCCATTGAAAGTAACAGAAATATTCACGTTTCTAGTTTTTATGTGTGCAAAATGCTTTTCAGAGCGAGAGAAGCACTTTTTGACCAACAATGTGATTTTTTACCTTACAATGTTGATATTGCTCAAAACTAATGGAATTCACTCCCAAATGGTGGTTTATGCTTAAATAACCCTTTTGTAAGCATAATAACACGTTTCCATTGAAAGAAACAGAAATATTCACATGTCAAGTTTTTATGCGTGCAAAATGCTTTTCAGAGCGAGAGAAGCACTTTTTGACCAACAATGTGACTCTGACCTTTCAATTTTGATATTGCTCAAAACTAATGGAATTCACTCCCAAATGGTGGTTTATGCTTAAATAACCCTTTTGTAAGCATAATAACACGTTTCCATTGAAAGTAACAGAAATATTCACATGTCAAGTTTTTATGTGTGCAAAATGCTTTTCAGAGCGAGGAGAAGCACTTTTTGACCAACAATGTGATTCTGACCTTTCAATTTTGATATTGCTCAAAACTAATGGAATTCACTCCCAAATGGTGGTTTATGCTTAAATAACCCTTTTTGTAAGCATAATAACACGTTTCCATTGAAAGAAACAGAAATATTCACATGTCAAGTTTTTATGCGTGCAAAATGCTTTTCAGAGCGAGAGAAGCACTTTTTGACCAACAATGTGACTCTGACCTTTCAATTTTGATATTGCTCAAAACTAATGGAATTCACTCCCAAATGGTGGTTTATGCTTAAATAACCCTTTTGTAAGCATAATAACACGTTTCCATTGAAAGTAACAGAAATATTCACATGTCAAGTTTTTATGTGTGCAAAATGCTTTTCAGAGCGAGGAGAAGCACTTTTTGACAAACAATGTGATTCTGACCTTTCAATTTTGATATTGCTCAAAACTAATGGAATTCACTCCCAAATGGTGGTTTATGCTTAAATAACCCTTGTGTAAGCATAATAACACGTTTCCATTGAAAGTAACAGAAATATTCACATGTCAAGTTTTTGTGTGTGGCAAAATGCTTTTCAGAGCGAGAGAAGCACTTTTTGACCAACAATGTGATTCTGACCTTTCAATTTTGATGTTGCTCAAAACTAATGGAATTCACTCCCAAATGGTTGGGTTTATGCTTAAATAACCCTTTTGTAAGCATAATAACACGTTTCCATTGAAAGAAACAGAAATATTCACATGTCAAGTTTTTATGCGTGCAAAATGCTTTTCAGAGCGAGAGAAGCACTTTTTGACCAACAATGTGATTTTTACCTTACAATGTTGATATTACTCAAAACTAATGGAATTCACTCCCAAATGGTGGTTTATGCTTAAATAACCCTTTTGTAAGCATAATAACACGTTTCCATTGAAAGTAACAGAAATATTCACATGTCAAGTTTTTATGTGTGCAAAATGCTTTTCAGAGCGAAGAGAAGCACTTTTTGACCAACAATGTGATTTTTACCTTACAATGTTGATATTGCTCAAAACTAATGGAATTCACTCCCAAATGGTGGTTTATGCTTAAATAACCCTTTTGTAAGCATAATAACACGTTTCCATTGAAAGAAACAGAAATATTCACATGTCAAGTTTTTATGCGTGCAAAATGCTTTTCAGAGCGAGAGAAGCACTTTTTGACCAACAATGTGACTCTGACCTTTCAATTTTGATATTGCTCAAAACTAATGGAATTCACTCCCAAATGGTGGTTTATGCTTAAATAACCCTTTTGTAAGCATAATAACACGTTTCCATTGAAAGTAACAGAAATATTCACATGTCAAGTTTTTATGTGTGCAAAATGCTTTTTCAGAGCGAGAGAAGCACTTTTTGACCAACAATGTGATTCTGACCTTTCAATTTTGATATTGCTCAAAAACCTAATGGAATTCACTCCCAAATGGTGGTTTATGCTTAAATAACCCTTTTGTAAGCATAAATAACACGTTTCCATTGAAAGAAACAGAAATATTCACATGTCAAGTTTTTATGCGTGCAAAATGACTTTTCAGAGCGAGAGAAGCACTTTTTGACCAACAATGTGATTTTTACCTTACAATGTTGATATTACTCAAAACTAATGGAATTCACTCCCCAAATGGTGGTTTATGCTTAAATAAAACTTTTGTAAGCATAATAACACGTTTCCATTGAAAGTAACAGAAATATTCACATGTCAAGTTTTTATGTGTGCAAAATGCTTTTCAGAGCGAGAGAAGCACTTTTTGACCAACAATGTCATTCTGACCTTTCAATTTTGATATTGCTCAAAACTAATGGAATTCACTCCCAAATGGTGGTTTATGCT